>NC_064811.1:78564374-78702249 GCF_023721935.1 Panthera uncia
AAAAAAAATTAAAAAAAAATAAAAGTGTACAATTTCAATAAGATTTTGATCTTTAGGATGTAGAATACTTTTAGAATACTTGTAAAATTCAATGAAAATAGATAACTTTTTACATCGTATTGTTCACTTTACTCTCTTCAAATCTATGTGCTGAATTTTTAATGAAAAATTCATTTTACCTAAAAAAGTTATCTAGAATAAATTATAAATATTTATCTTTTTTATATACCCTTGGAAAAAATTCTTTTATCCAAATTCCTATTTTGCAAAATGTCTTTATTTTATGGAGTGTTTCCATTTTCCTAGGGAGAGACAGAACATGCATGAACATACACACACACACACACACACACACACACACATGCACACATTAATCTAAACTACCTTGTACCAGAAACAACACAGTCTACATTAATAAAGAAAATATAGGGGTATCTGGGTGGCTCAGTCGATTAAGCATCCGGCTTCAGTTCAGGTCATGATATCATGGCTTGTGAGTTTGAGCCCTGCATTGAGCTCTGCGCTGACAGCTCAGAGCCTGGAGCCCACTTTGGATTCTGTGTCTTCCTCTCTCTCTACCCCTCCCCTGATCACACTCTCTCTCTCCTTCAAAAATAAATAACATTAAAAAACATTAAAAACAAGAAAAGAAAATATAGGTCATTTACACATTTGGGGCACTAAAAAAGATGCATCATAATGAAGAAATGTATAAGAACATGTTGATATAAGTGTGTATCATAGTTTGGCAACTAATGAAATTTATTAATTATTTGAGCATTACTTTATACGTTACTGAGGATATTCATTTATTTTAAACCATTGAAGGAAGGAATTCATCATTGCTGAAAAAGAAAAAAAAAGAAAGGGAAAATTATCTTACTTTAACACAGTGTGAAAATTTTAAGAGACTCTAACTTCATGATTTGTACTTCTAAAGATGTACCAGGATTTATTCTAGTGAAGTGTATATTATTTTTCTTGATCAAATACTTTCAGTGGCAGATTTTAGTTGCATTTTCTATCACTCTGACAATATCCACATGGAATGCTGATCTTTGTGTTCATTTTGTCAAAGTAAAATATGATCATATTCTAAAGGGAAAAATTAGGGGCACCTGGATGGCTCAGTGTGTTAAGTGGGACTAACTCTTTTTTTTTTCCAATATATGAAATTTATTGTCAAATTGGTTTCAATACAACACCCAGTGCTCATCCCAACACGTGCCCTCCTCAATACCCATCACCCACCCTCCCCTCCCTCCCACCCCCCATCAACCCTCAGTTTGTTCTGTTTTTAAGAGTCTCTTATGCTTTGGCTCTCTCCCACTCTAACCTCTTTTTTTTTTTTTTCCTTCCCCTCCCCCATGGGTTTCTGTTAAGTTTCTCAGGATCCACATAAGAGTGAAAACATATGGTATCTGTCTTTCTCTGTATGGCTTATTTCACTTAGCATCAAACTCTCCAGTTCCATCCAAGTTGCTACAAAGGGCCATATTTCATTCTTTCTCATTGCCACGTAGTACTCCATTGTGTATATAAACCACAATTTCTTTATCCATTCATCAGATGATGGACATTTAGGCTCTTTCCATATTTGGCTATTGTTGAGAGTGCTGCTATAAACATTGGGGTACAATTGCCCCTATGCATCAGCACTCCTGTATCCCTTGGGTAAAATCCTAGCAGTGCTAGCGCTGGGTCATAGGGTAGGTCTATTTTTAACTTTTTGAGGAACCTCCACACTGTTTTCCAGAGTGGCTGCACCAATTTGCATTCCCACCAACAGTGCAAGAGGGTTCCCATTTCTCCACATCCTCTCCAGCATCTATAGTCTCCTGATTTGTTCATTTTGGCCACTCTGACCGGCGTGAGGTGATATCTGAGTGTGGTTTTGATTTGTATTTCCTTGATGATGAGAAGCGACATTGAGCATCTTTTCATGTGCCTGTTGGCCATCCGTATGTCTTCTTTAGAGACGTGTCTATTCATGTTTTCTGCCCATTTCTTCACTGGGTTATTTGTTTTTCGGGTGTGGAGTTTGGTGAACTCTTTATAGATTTTGGATACTAGCTCTTTGTCTGATATGTCATTTGCAATTATCTTTTCCCATTCTGTTGGTTGCCTTTTAGTTTTGTTGGCTGTTTCCTTTGCTGTGCAGAAGCTTTTTATCTTCATAAGGTCCCAGTAGTTCTTTTTTGCTTTTAATTCCTTTGCCTTTGGGGATGTGTCAAGTAAGAGATTGCTACGGCTGAGGTCAGAGAGGTCTTTTCCTGCTTTCTCCTCTAGGGTTTTGATGGTTCAAGTGGGACTAACTCTTGATGTTGGCTCAGGTTATGATCTCACGGGTTTGTGGGATCAAGCCTTTCATGGGGCTCATGCTGACAGTGTGGTGCCTGCTTGAAATTCTCTCTCTCCTCTCTCCCTGCCCTTCCATCCTTCCTTCTGTCCCTCCTTCTCTCTCTCTCCCTCTCTCTCCTTCTTTCTCAAAATAAATGAATAAACATGAACAAATTTTAAAAAAGGGAAAATTGAAAAGTAGCAATAATCTGACTTACATATTTCAACTAATTGAAGTTTCCATTTAGAAAATACATTAATTGAAAAAAGAAAAGACCTAAAGATTTTTGACCTTACTTAATGTATGTTGATTTAAATGGAAACACCACTTTTTCTGATTTAGTGCCTCATTTCTGCAACTTGGTGGTGATGCAGTTTCTTAGATCACTATAATAAGAGGAAGGTCCTGTTCTAATCTGATTGTAGGTTCAGACAACTGTATCTTCTCTTCCCCGTTTCTTGCCAATCATATTTTCTTTCACATAGAAGAATCCTTCTTTCCTCTGCCTCAGAGGATATTGATGATTTAGAGGCATTAGAGTCACAGAGAAAATAATAGCTATATAAGAATGAGAGAGATGGTGGGGAGAGAAGGGAGACTGTGAGAGAAGGGTAGGGATAGAGGAAGACAGCATGCATGAGAGAGTATAACTATGTTTGACCTTCACAATTTCCCTCTTGGGTTCAAAGACAGAAAGAATAACTTTTATTGTTTATTGATTAGCTCTAAAGCAACAATAGTGAATCTGAAATTCTCATAAATGTGATTGAAAATTAGCACTAGAAGAAAATTTGTCTATCCTGTAGGACAGAAGACAGAAGAAAGAAATTCTTTTTTATATTAAGAAGAAGACTTAAAGAATAAAATACTCCCTGGAAATATATTTTCTTTATATATAAGCCTTCAAATTATATACCCTCAGCAGAGATACAGGCATCATATGAAATTCAGTTGATGCTAACAAATGATTAGACATCATTTACTTTTTTATAACATAATCCTAAGAAAGGACAGATTCATGTTCTATTCAGTTTAATAATTGTTTTGGTCTGAGTTCATTTATAGAATCATTTACCAAACACACACACATAAAAAATAATTATTAGTTCTCAAGGAAATTCTTCAATAGATTGTGTATTGTGCCATTAATTGAAGGTGTATTTCTTAAGACGTATAAAGATGCCTCCATCCAATTCAGTCAAGCACAAATCTATCTAATGATATGAATGAAGTAATAGAATTGGTATGTCAGCATTTTGGATATAATTGAAAAGCATCAGATTGCCATTACCTCTATGCTAAATAACATACTTACATTATCCCCTAGATTACAGACAAGGATATGTCTAATTATTTTATTTTGGGCATGTGTTATATAAGAACTCTTACTCAGTAAGAATGAGAGAAAATGTTTTTCTGTGTTTTAACACCCTTTCTTGAACTATTTGAAAATCATTAACTTCCTAGCCATTGGAACAAAGTGTCAATGTATATTGGCATAAAGTATACATTAAATAGTGTTGCTGATGTGTTCCATTTTGTCTCTCAGAAGGAAACTTTGTGATTTAGTAAATAAATTTTCGATTGAAGTGTTGTGAGTTGAAAATATGCTCATTTGCCTGAAACATGACTGGGCTAAATGATTTCCAGTAGGTAGAGAAAGGCAGGAATTTGTTCTGCCAATGTTAACATTTTAGGAAGGAGATCAATAGCTAACAAGCCTATTAAGAACAAAGAATGATTAAGGCAAGTAGATTGCACTATTGGACATTTATATTCTCTTTTCATCCTCATAACAACCCTATTGGTAGGGTCTTAGCCCCACATTTTATTGAAGAACAAACTGACGTTGAGCCAGAATTATAGAATAAATACATGGAGGGAACAGAGCCAGACATGTCCTGCTCTACCTTTTACACCTAACTATCACACTAAATAACTAAAACTCAATTCAAAATTATGGGCTCTGAAATTTCCACTTTCATGGGAATGACTGCTTATTTGGACTTTTTTATTAGGTAAGACTGGGAAAGACAGACTAAAAGATATACAAATCCAAGGAAGTTCCAGAAGGAGAGATTAAAAATAAGATTTCGGGATAACTTTTGGATTTTATTCACTTGTGATATTCTAAATATCCATAGAAAAATAATGTCATTGTTTTTAGTAAATCAAGAATGGTTAGTAAAGTTTTCTCCTAATAAAATCTCTACCAGAATAAAATTAGTTGGTAAAGTCAGTTCCATGTTTTGAATACAATCACCCAATTTATCACTTATATTTCACTTAAAGTTTCCTAAACATAGTGATCACTCAACTTACTCTGCCACCTAATGCTTATGCACATTCAAGGAAATCAACAATTATTGAGCAGCACTACATATAAAGTGGTGAGGTTGATGTTGTGAGATACATGGTACATGCCATCAAAATACTCCCAATTAGGTACATGGAGTAAAACGTAAGTCTTATCTTTCAAAGAGGGTAGAATATGAGGAATTCAGGAAGGTAAAGTGTAGTGATAGTTTAGAAGAGGTCAGGGGAAGCTTTAGAGAAAAAAAAAACACTGGGTCTTGATTGGCAGGCAGGTGGCATTTGGACAGAGAAAAGAGTAGGTGGGAAAGAGAAACAGGACATTTCAGAAAGAAAAACCTAAAAAAAAGCACAGTAGTAATTGCTTCTCAGCCTTTTGGCTAAGATCAAGTGTAGAAAAAGCACAGTAGTAGTAAAAAAAACAAAAAAAACCAAAACAGAGTCTATTTCTTATCATCTAAATGTAATTCTTCTGAAGAACATGAATGAGATTGACCGTGGACCATATCTTCGAGGTCTTTGGACATCCTATCTACTCAAACTTGGCAGGCCAGAAAGGAGTGGCAGGAAATTTTCCATGTCCTGAATAGGAAAAATATGCAGCCACGAATTCTTTATCCAGCAAGCCTGTCATTCAGAATAGAAGAGATAAAGATTTTCCCAGACAAAAGCTGAAGGAATTCATCACCACTAAACCAGCCCTTCAAAAGATCGTAAGGGGAAAAACATACCATGCTCATGGATTACAAGAATAAATATTGTTAAGATGTCAATACTACCCAAAGCAATCTACACATTCAATGCAATCCCAATCAAAATTGCACTAGCATTCTTCTCAAAGATAGAACAAACAATCCTAAAATTTGTATGGAACCACATACGACCCCAAATACCAAAGTAATACTGAAGAAGAAATCCAAAGTGGGAAGCATCACAATCCCAGACTTTAGCCTCTACCACAAAGCTGTAATCATCAAGACAGTATGGTATTGGCACAAACACACACACATAGACTAATGGAATAGAATAGAGAACCCAGATTTGGACCCACAAATGTATGGCCCACTAATCTTTGACAAAGCAGGAAAAAGTATCCAGTGGAAAAAAGACAGTCTGTCTAGCAAATGGTGCTGGGAAAACTGGACAGAAATATGCAGAAGAATTAAACTAGACCACTTTCTTATATCATTCACAAAAATAAACTCAAAATGGATAAAGGACCTGAATGTGAGACAGGAAACCATAAAACCCTAGAGGAGAAAGCAGGAAAAAACCTCTCTGACCTCAGCCTCAGCAATTTCTTACTTGACACATCTCCAAAGACAAGGGAATTAAAAGCAAAAATGAACTATTGGGATCTCATGAAGATAAAAAGCTTCTGCACTGCAAAGGAAAAAATCAACAAAACTAAAAGGCAACTGACGGAATGGGAAAAGATATTTGCAAATGACATGTCAGACAAAGAGCTAGTATCCAAAATCTATAAAGAGCTCACCAAACTCCACACCCGAAAAACAAATAACCCAGTGAAGAAATGGGCAGAAAACATGAATAGACACTTCTCTAAAGAAGACATCCAGATGGCCAACAGGCACATGAAAAGATGCCAATGTCATTCCTCATCAGGGAAATACAAATCAAAACCACACTGAGATACCACCTCATGCCAGTCAGAGTGGCTAAAATGAACAAATCAGGAGACTATAGATGCTAAAGAGGATGTGGAGAAATGGGAACCCCCTTGCACTGTTGGTGGGAATGCAAACTGGTGCAGCTGCTCTGGAAAACAGTGTGGAGTTTCCTCAAAAAATTAAAAATAGAACTACCTTACGACCCAGCAATAGCACTACTAGGAATTTATCTAAAGGATACAGGAGTGCTGATTCATAGCAGCATATGTATCCCAATGTTTATAGCAGTACTTTCAACAATAGCCAAATTATGGAAAGAGCCTAAATGTCCATTAACTGATGAATGGATAAAGAAGATGTGGTTTATATGTACAATGGAATACTACTTGTCAATAAGAAAGAATCATGCCATTTGCAGCAATGTGGATGGAACTGGAAGGTATTATGCTGAGTAAAATAAGTTAGTCAGAGAAAGACAGATACTATATGTTTTCACTCATATGTGGATCTTGAGAAACTTAACAGAAGATCATGGGGGAAGGGAAGGGGAAAAAAGTTACAAACAGAGAGGGAGGGAAGCAAACCATAAAATACTCTTAAATACAGAGAACAAACTGAGGGTTGATGGGGGGGGTGTCAGAGAGAGGGGAAAATGAGTGATAGACTTCAAGGAGGGCAATTGTTGGAATGAGAACTGGGTGTTGTATGTAAGTGATAAACCATGGGAATCTACCTCAAAAACCAAGAGCCATTTTGCACACTATGTTAACCAATTTGAGAATAAATTATATTAAAAAAAAGACATGAGCTGTTCTGTCATATTAAACTTATAGTAATATGCCTCTACATCTTTTGTCATGTAAACAAGGCACAGAGGCACACATCACTACCTACTAATTTGATATAGTGTAAACGTAGAATAATGGAAAACTTATGAGCAGAGAACTATCAGAGCACAATATCCATAAGCTTGCAGGGTGGAAGAGGAGACTGAGACCAGCTATGGCTGGACTGGATACACCACAGAAAAATATCCAGGAGAGGGCACTTCTATTCGAACAAAACAAAACAAAAAACAAAAGCAGACAGAGAACATCACAACAAAGGGGGAATCAGAACTTTCTTGATAAGTTCTTGATTAAAAAAAAAAAAAAAAGTCTTGATAAAAAGGCTGCACTCCCAGAGTCCAGTGTCTATTATCAGCCAGTTCTTCAGTGAGCTGCCTTAGACCTGCAGAAGGGTTTCTTGCCTTCTGGCTCATTACCAAAAGTGGAGGAATGGGGCCCCCATTCCTGAATTTACTGAATTTGTAAGGTTACTGAATTTGTCTCTTCTCATTTGTATAATATGGTTTGGTCAAATCCCATTTCTACATAGCTGAGCAGCTAAGGAATTAGTACAGGCAAGTGATGTAACATCTGATAGTTCAAATAGGAAAAACAGCTCAACGATGATTTAATAGTAAGCTAGAAACTGGGATGTTACTGAGAGTTGATAGTACATAAACAGTATTACCTATTATTTCTCGCTTAAATGACTTTATAGTTTCACTATAGTTTGAGAGATGAAATAGACACATGTGAAAATATTTCAATAATCATGATGCTCCAAAAATCCAAAATGAGTTGTATAAATAAACATTGATATATATTTGTTCCATTGGCAATTTTACAACACAGTTGTATGACAAAAGAAGCACTCTCTAGTCCAACAAAATTGTAAGAAGTGACTTTTCATGATTTTAAGAAGATTAATATGAAGTCTGTTGGATGCCATTGGAAATTTGTTTTTTGAATTTTTCCCCTTTTGCCTTGTTCGATGTCAAACTTAAAACAAAGAAGATAAATTAATATCTGGGAGGGTAAGAGATGGACTTTTCTCCTTCAACACATAATCAGAGTTTTACCAGTTTTATTAAGTAATTTGCTTTCCAATTACTATTTCTATTTTTATTTTTCATAAAGCAACATATACTGACCTTATAAGCAACTGGTGATAGACTAAGATTTTTTGGTACATTATTAAGTAATTTGTTATTCTTGTAGATATTGCCCTTTTCTCGTAGGTTCCAACCCTTGACATAACTTTATTAGCATAGAACACAAAGGGTTATTTGGAATAACCCCAAAATGATCCATAATAATTGAGCAATTTGGTTTTTAATGTATGTGTCTATATAATCATTCATGTCTTAAACTTATACACGTAAGTAGGATGCATTCCATGCTCAAGAGTGCAACAATTTTCCTGGGGTTGCAACAGGTCAATTTTTGACATTCTTCATGAAAAATCAAGCAATACTATATGTACTTTGAACATAGCCTATAGCTAATCAAAATTGCTTCTTACAATTTTGGGGGTATTAACTCAATGTTAAAAAAGGATGAACAGATGGAAATTTTGGCAGGCCATTTCCTGAAGCACTTTTTAGTGTCAGAATAATTACAAATATACATTATCTTCTTTAATTTCATGATACTAGATTATTTTCTTCATGTTATTTTTGTAGTTTTCTCCTTGCTGACTTTAACATTTATTGCATACCGATAATATTTCAAGTACTTAAATATTACTTTAATTAATAACCACAAAACCAAGAATGATATGTTATTCTTACCCCAGACTATAGACTCAGAAACTAAAATCAGGAATTTTTAGTAAATTTTCGTAAGTCACACATCTGTAGCTAGGAGCCCATTCTTATGCTCTCCCATTCCACTTATCTTAGGATAAAATGTGACTTTGAGAAAGGATTGAAACATATTATTATTGAATTTTTCTTTTAATTGACTTATATGATCTTCACTTTTGTTTAAGGAAACAATGCATAACCCTACCCTAGCCTTTGGAATATGGGTTGTCCTTTACACTTGCACAATAGCTCTGATAACTCAATCTCCCCTACAGGCACCTTTCATATCACTTAGATAAAGAATAAAAACTTTATTATCTGTTCCATGCATCATTTCCCATACCTGCTAGAAATGTTCAAGCCATTGAGAGAGAAACATTTGAAGTTGTTTATATTCAGACAAAGCCTGACTGAATATTTGCAGTTAGTCACAAGGTAAATGGGATACCAAGGGGAAAGACACACACATACACAGACGCACGCACTCGCACACAGAATACTGAATTACATAGGAGAGTAACTTTGATTTTTTTTTTCTGGTAACAAACAACTTTTTAACACTAGAGTTCTTTATTGTTTGGCTGTATATTAATTAGTAACCCCACTGACTACTAATAAGGAAATGAAACTACAGAAGAGTAAACACCTAGACTTAAAAAGATCATACTCATCATAACATTGCATCTAGAGTTCTATGCTCCAGGAAGGGGAAGAGGAGAGTTGATATGAAGAAGAGGAGAAAAAAAAAGATTAAAGCATTTATTAAAGTCTGCAGGGTGCTTGCTATTTCATATGCCCTGTCTAATTTAGTCTTCTTCCAAAAACTCTTATTATATAATCCACTCAACAGATGAAGAATTGGCAGCTAATAGAAGTTAAGTAAATAACTCAAGGTCAGTTACATGAGTGTGAGCAGAGAAATTTAAATTGACGGAGATAATAAAAAAGCAATAATAATAAAGTGAGAAAGATAGATTGCAGATTGATTGGTTGATTGCTTCTGCTTTGATTTGTTCTACTCTCTGATACTTTTAAGATTAGCAATTCTTTATTAGATTTCTTGATGCTCAAGTAAATGAGTAAATATCTGTTGTAAATATTTCTGAGGTAATCAACTCGTTTATTTCCATTTCAATCTCCTTGATTTCAGACTCTGCAAATTAAAATAGAAATTCTAATAAGTGAGAATTTACACATATGTTGGTAACTGAGAGGTTTCACTGTTACAAATGTAAATCCGTAAAGTGAGACCCATTGTATTTACATAATTTGCAAATTTAGTAAATGTGAAATATGAGTTTTCAAAGCTATGAGTAAGTGGTGATAGGAAAACATTCATAATATCCAATTTTTAAAAATTTTATGAAGAAGGTAGTAGTTCATGAATTATTTATTTATTAAAAGAAACACTTAATCCAGATGAGGGTTTTCTAGATTATTGTATTTCTGTGAAAGAAGACTTATGTTTGGGTAGTAAGGCAATGAGTAGGCAATTAAATATTAGATAATAATCATTAAAAAATGGGTAAAGATGTTTCTGATCTGTTTTTTTTTTTAAATATGTGAATGAATAACAAGCTGATATTTGCCCATTTGACTGTCTGGGAAGTATTGTTTTGGGAACAGATTTTCAGTTTCAGTATACAATTTCTGGGTATTATCCTCAGAACGATATGTAATCAGGCCAGAATCTTTATCTTTCCAGCTTTTCCTTAGATAAATATAAACCTATTTCTGAAATACAAGGTATTTAAAAGAAAAACAAACAAAGTCATGCACTGAAATGTGTAAGTGGATGTGTGGGGGGACCCTCATCTATTTGCGGGCTACACATGGTTTGTTGGCACTACAGACTAACCACATGGACATAATCCGAGGGCCCCTGTGGGATAAACTGGCATGGAGCAGAGGTTGTTGATAATCATGTCTGACATGTGCTTCCAGGTATTTGGCAACTAAAAGTATTGTGTGCACTGGTCAGCTAGCCAGTCACACTCAGGATTCAGGGTGTGGAAGGAAGAAACTAAGATTAGGAAAAGTTTTAGACTTCAATAAATTACTTGATATTTACATCTTTAGCAAAATCTAATTTTTCTTTAAATTAATCAGTAGGGGCGCCTGGATAGCTAGGTGGGTTAAGCGTCTGACTCTTGACTTCAACTCAAGTCATGATCTCCTGGTTCAAGAGTTCAAGCCCCACATAGGGCTCTGTGCTGGCAGTGTGGAGCCTGCTTGGGATTCTGTCTCCCTCTCTCTCTCTCTCAGTCCCTCTCTTTCTTGCTCTCTATCTCTCTCTCTCTCAAAATAAATAAAATAAATAAACAAATAAACAAACAAACAAATAAACAAATAAATAAATAAAACTTTAGAAAATTAAATTTCAATTAATCAGTAGACATTAGCTTTTGGTTTCACCACCCCACCCCTTTTATTATTATTATTATTTTTTAATTTAACATTTATTTATTTTTGAGAGACAGAGAGAGGCAGAGTATGAGCAGGGGAGGGGCAGAGAGAGAGGGAGACACAGAACTTGAAGCAGGCTGAAGGCTCTAAGCTGTCAGCACAGAGCCCAATGCGGGGCCTGAACTTACAAACTGTGAGATCATGACCTGAGCAGAAGTGGGACGCTCAACCGACTGAGCCACCCAGGCACCCCTGCACCCCTTTTATTCTTTTTGTACAGTTTCATTTCATTTCTTTTTTTTTTTTTAATCTTTATTTACTTTTGAGAGAGAGACAGAGTGTGAGCAGGGGAGGAGCAGAGAGAGAGGGAGACACAGAATCCGAAGCAGGCTCCAGGCCCTGAGCTGTCAGCACAGAGCCTGACGCGGGCTCGAACCCACAGACTGCGAGATCATGACCTGAGCTGAAGTTGGACGCTCAACTGACTGACCCATTCCAGGTGCCCCTGTACAGTTTCATTTCTAAAGAAACTAAATATAGGTGCTCTTTATCTATGGCCAAGGTCTATATGCTGAAGATTGGGTAGTAACTCCTAGTGACATGTTTAAGTTTTTGAATCTAGCTATAATTGAGTTGTTATTTTTTTTTCCATTTGACAATAGTTTGCTACAAATAAGTAAATCAATGAGAGAATAGATGAATGAGTGAATAAATGAAATAACAAATGAAGCCGAGATTATTCTAACCCTTGCTTCAGATAAAGGCTAATCATGCCAACTGGTACTTTCTGAGGTACATACTGAGACATTTTGTTACAGTTCTCATAGATGGATTTCTTCTCCTTTTTGTGTGTTTCAGAGTAAAATCATTTCTTTTAATAATATTCTCTGTCATTCACTTTTAAGTAAGCTACAATTTTCTTCTCTATAAACAGCTAATGTCAAGTGCACTTTTGATTCTATGAAGTATTAATTGCCTTTTCAATGTATTCTAGCAATGTTATGTAAGTGTACTTAGATTCTTAGTACCAGACACATCACAAAATTTTTCCATGGGCAATAAAACTATTTCTTATAAAATAATATTCTCTTATAGTATTGAAAAGAGTGAATGAAAAATTCAGGAGTTAATCATCAAAGATGTATGTCCATAAGTTAAAACAAAGTAGTTCAAGTATTTTTGAAGACCATTGCTCATTCTGCCAAAAAAAGGTCATCTTATTGAGCATTGTAAGGTGCATAAGAGGGGCTGTATTTATTAGACTTAGCTAAAGACTTTATCAGGTTTCTGTTTTTCTAGATTGCTGAATATAAGAGTAGCATTTTATTGCTTCAAGATATATAGTCAGTCAATAATTTTTCATTATCATCTTAGGAAAATAATGTGGAAAATATCTCATAGAGTTTTACGTTTATTACGTTTTTTAAGTTTATTTTTGGGAGAGAGAGACAGAACATGAGTGGGGGAAGGGCAGAGAGAGAGGGAGACACAGTATCTGAAACAGGTCCCAGGCTCCGAGCTACCAGCACAGAGCTTAAGCAGGGCCCAACCTGTCAACTGAGAGATCATGACCTGAGCCAAAGTCAGACGCTTAACTGACTGAGCCACCCAGTCTTCGCTACATTTATTACATTTAAAAACTGAAGACATTTTGTGAAAAGCATTTGTTTCATATAGAAGTAGCACAAATTTTGCTGGGTGTACATCATTCGTATAAAAAAGGTCCTGGGGTAGGGGGGCACCTGGGTGACTCAGTCAGTTAGCGCTTAAGTGCCGACTTCAGCTCAGGTCTTGATCTCACAACTTGTGAGTTTGAGCCCAAGTTGGGCTCTGTGCTGACAGCTCAGAGTCTGGAGCCTGCTTTGGATTCTGTGTCTCCCTCTCTGCCCCTCCCCCAACTCGCACTCTATGTCTCTCTCTCTCTCTCTCTCAAAACTAAACATTAAAAAAAATTTAAAAAAATTTTAGGCTCTGGGGAGCCTAGATGGCTCAGTTGGTTCAGTGTCCTAGTTCAGCAGGTCATGATCTTGCAGTTTTTGAGTTTGAGCCCCACAGCTGGCTCTGTATTGATAGCTCAGAGCCTTTGGATTCTGTCTTCCTTTTGTCTGCCCCTCCCTGCCTCTCTCATTCAAACATAAATAAACATTTTTCAAAATGGTCCTAGTTAGAAGTTTAACTTTACAATCACTTAGAAAGGTGGAAATTGATGTTCTATACAATTTGTGGGAATTTTTAAACCTTTAACTATTTTTTTAATTCTGTTTCTTTTAAAACATGTAGAGTAATATGATAAAATGCAAAGGATGAAATTACCCGTACAGTTACATTCTGAGATATCCAACCTTAACATTATGCTTGTACTATCAGAATTGTTTAGGTTGCCTATATGCATTTACTTTAAATTCCAATAAAATTAAAATCATGCTTCATATATTGTCTTTAATCTGATTTATCTCAGTGATATAAAATTAATTTATTTTATATAAATAAATGGATTTCTATTATGCCACTTTACATGGCTGTATAAAGTTCCATCTTAAAGATTGTGCTTAATCATTAAAACCCCAATCTTCCGATGTGAAGATTATTAATATTTTTCCTCTGTATCAAACAATGTTACAATAATCATTCTTGCAGATGGATGTTTGTGTATGTCCTTAATCATTTTTTGGGATTATTAATAAAAAGAGAGATGCTAAATGTTAATAGCTAATACCAATTTGTGGCAGGTAGTCTTCTAAGTATTTTATATCTATTACCTCCAAATCTAGTGTACTATTATCACCTTTATATTAAATATGAGGTCACTAAGTCATATTGAGTTTAGGTAACGTGATCAAGTTTACAAATGGCCCCAGTCTGTGCTCTATAGCACATCAATGACTATGTATACACCTTACTCAATTGGTTAATATTACTAAATTGTTCCTTAGTTACAACAGAACAGTTGACCTTAATTAGCAATGGATGAATATTACCTTCCTACATATTTTGCATTGACTAATTAAGAATTAATGCTATTATGCTAATATGTTTCTACAACTGAATAGGGATGAATTTGACTAGTTGATAACCTACCACATTAAAGTTTTTTAGACTTAACAGTCCATCAGCAAATCTGTTGCCATTTCCATTTCAGTTAGGAAATTAAGTCAAAATTTGGATGAATGCTTTCTTGTTGTCACTGAAAGATCCATTCTAGGTTCTAAAGACTATAGCATAGTGTAGGCTCATATCATTCTACCAAAACTTTTTCTTTTAGCCTGCTTTTGTGATTTCACATTGACTTAACTTGAGGATGTGCATGCATGCATCACATTGTGTACTTCCCCCTAATTTCCTCAATTATTTAACTAAAGTGAAGTGAATGCCCAAAGGAGTTGTATTATACTGAGCTTGCTCTATTAACCTTGAATTTCTGGCATAAGTTTTTGGAATTTTTGGAAAGAAGACGAAAAGAAGCATATCAGTCTAACTTCATATGACTTGTAATCAATATTAGAGATTCCTGTGTAGAAGAAATACCAAGGTGCCAAGGCAAAACTGGATTGATATTAATATATACATATGAGTCATCTGCTTGGAGAAATATCTAAAAGCACAAGCTCATTCACTAGCCTGTTGTGACTTGAAATCACTCCAGAATCCATCATTTACACAAGCCAGTAATTTCATATACCTGTATCATCAAGTCAGAGTATTTGACACCACTAACATTTTCAAATATGATATGTGAAATGTGATATGTGAAAACCCTACTCTACTAACTTGAGAAGTTGAACAAAGAAAATGCCAGATAATTTACAGGTAGAACGAATTAAAAAAAAAAGCTTAAGTTATTTAAAAAAAAATGATATGGGTTAACTTTCCAGTACAAAACAAAACAAAACAAAAAACCAAAACCACCCCCCCACACACAAAACAAAACAAAACCAAAAAAAAAAAAACAAAACAGAAAACCAAAAACAAAAAATTCTCTATGAAGCAAAACAATACTCCTCAGTAAATATATATGTATTTGAAACAATATATCTAAATAATGGATTACTTTGAAGAGAGTTCTCTACCTTTTCCTTAGAACATAATTCAATTTTATTCTGAGGATTTTGAAGGCAGGTAAACCCAGATTCATGTACCATTTAAGGAGTGTGATAGAGAATGATAGTTTCAACTTTCGGAAGCTATAAAACTCATTGTTCCATAAATAATTTGGTAGATTCTTTTAAGAGTAATTAAATTTCAGCTACTGTCATACTTTCTACTTTTTTTAGAGACATTAGACTATTTAAAAAATTTTTTCATCTCCTGAATGAAATTGAAAAAAATGAAAAAGTAGGTCATTTTGTATTTTCCTTTCCTGTATAAAAATTAAATAGTGTTATAATGCATTTTATGAGAGTTCCTTGGAAGAGCAAAAAATAATAACAGGTACACAATGATCATATCGTTTTATATTTTCAGTCTACTGAGTATTCAAATTAGAAAAAGAAAAACTGAAACAGGTGTAAAAAGACGGATTGAATTAGAAGAAAATGCCCTTTGGTTTTTAACCATAAATTGTAATGTTTTCCTTTTTCTTTCTTTTTAAAAAATGTTTGTTTATTGAGATAGAGAGAGAGAGAGAGAGAGAGGAAGCATGCATGAGCAGGGGAGGGGCAGGGAGAGAGGGAGAGACAGAATCCCAAGCAGGCTCCACACTTTCAGTGCAGAGCCGGATGTGGGGCTTGATCCCCACAACCGCGGAATCATGACCTGAGCCAAAATCAAGAGTTGGACGCTTAACCAACTGAGCCATCCAGGCTCCCCTCTTTCTTTCTTTTTTGCTGGTCCATTTACATTCTAAACCATAATTCAAATCATCCCTAACTTTGGTAAGCCGGCTGTACATCAGTTCCACATATCCCCATTTTAATTGGAATGGTGTTATGTTTAATCTTTGCAAATCTATATGGGAGGTAGTCAGATCTGAATGGTGAATCTGAATTGACCTGTAGACCTGGTACTGCTGTTGCCCTGCCTGGATCCCCTTTGAGAACTGATGCACTCAGCCTCTGTTGCTGTGAGTGCTGGCTACTAGTAGCTCACAGCTGCCTTTTCCCTTGATTTTTGCCCTCTGCTAATGGGAACTGCTTGGCACAGAAGTGAACTTGAGGCCAGACTTCACCTGCATGGACATGTGCGCCTAGCTCTCCCCTGGCTTAATCTGCTTTCCTCACTTGCTACAGGGGTCATCAGGACCATTTATCCAATGCAAAACTTACACAAGAATCTGTTTCTCAGATTGTGCTTGTAGTGAATTTGGTATAAGACAATCTGGTATCCTTACTGGAAAAACAAATCAGTGTCAGTTGACATTGAAATGATGCTTTTTAAGTGTAATTTGAGGAGGTTCCAGATGATTCTAATTTCGTGCATTCATTTAAACCGAGAATTTTTAAAAACTGGGTTCAGAGTATTGGTTTATTTCTTAGTCCTCGTCTGTTTGCATTTAAACTCAAGGTTGTTGCCAGTTGAAAGCAATGTACTTACCTAATTTACTTTCACAAAAGTTGCATTTTTACCTGTAAAGCAAAGTTTGTTCTTTTCCCACTATAAGAGTAAGGGAATTTAATAGTACCAAATAAGATTGTCAACTTTTTTAAGAATGTATAGAGTTTATTGATAGAATCAACAATGAATGTGAAGAAAACCTAAATGTTTCCATAAGCATGCGGGTTCCTCAGTGTTTTTCTCTGCTTAGATGATATTGACGGTTGTCCTTATTGAAGAGGAAATAAGTATGTGCTTGGAGCCTCGAAGACAACCATTCATCATGCTCTCATGGAAAAGATAGAACCCCTGTGCCAGCACACAAAATCCAATGGCAGCTACAGTAGCAGAAAATCAATAGACTGTATTAGAAAACTCAGAGGCTAATCAGAGCCCAATCTCCAGGCGTGATGTACTCCAAGAAAAGCGTTGCTTTAGGACATAACTCAATTCTCCGAACACCACAGACTGTGGCTTAATTCAAGCATTTAGGGGGAAAATGAGGGTCTTTAAAGTATACATTTTGTTCTTTATTGCCTCCCAGAGAAGCTTCAGTGCAGTACTGTAATGAATAATGATAACATACATTCTTAAAAACTGATGTTAGCTCAGTCATTATGCCCAAAGAGAATGAGAGCCCATGCTGTGTGAAGCAATGAGATGTCATTAGTAAGCAGCATCTCAGCTTAAAAGGAGGATGCATATTGTTACTTGTTAAACACACTATTAATATATGTAAAGGTAAATGACAATTGGGTCTTTACTTTCATAAGCGGTTGCATATTTTAATAGAGGCTGAACTCTAAGTGGAGATACATACCCAAATCAAAATTTATTGTGTGAAAAATTTCAAGTAAGTTGAAATTGAACATGGAAAATAAAAATACACATAGGTTAAATTATTCAAAAATACCAGGCTTACAACAATACCTGAATATTTTGTACTGGTATAATATTCTCCCCCTTGGGAACTCAAAGCACTCTGGAATAATACATCATATGGCAACTGTTCTAAATTGTCTCTAGGATAAGTAGAATATACTCTTAATTTCAGTACTTTTATTTATTTTTTGCCATTATGGAAGTATGGATTTATGCAAGATCGTACCATTGATAAACTTTCACAATATATCTATCTTTTATATGTATGTAATTTTTATAGTTTTAAGTCATCAAAAGTCTCCAAGAATGGGTTTATTTTTTTGATAACTTTGTCATATCTCAACATGATTCTGAATTGTATATAACAAATTCCTGTTTCAGTATGAAAGGGACATTTATGTTTTAATGAGTCTCTGATTTTATTTTAGGGTAACAACTTGACTTTAAACATTGCATGAATGTATGCATTTATTGTAATAGATGAAATGTCAAGGTCAATTTGAATCTAATAATCCCAGCAAAATGAAGTAACATCATGAAAAATGAAGCCCTGCTTGGAAACAAAAGCTAATTAAGAGTTTTTTAATGCCCCAGAGAGAGAAGTGTAATGGAGAGTAGTCATAGTTGGTTTAAGATTGGCAACTCTGTCGGATGTGACAGCACATTCAGCTTGTTCCATGCAGACACAATCAGGCATCTGGGATGGTAATTATTAGACTTCAGAGCACTTCTTGGAAACTGTCCATGTATTAGAGTGCTTACAAAAGCATGCCTTCTGGAATTACCACAGTTTTATATATTAATAAATACTTTATCAATATTTATTTATCACTTTACCTCTGAGTTATAGCTACTTTGACACGTAAAAAGGGGAGGTCTGCAGATTTAAAGAAATACTTTTACAAAATATCAGCCCTTTGGTTTCCTTTTAGAAACAAATCTTATCATTTACAATGCCAATATTTAAAATTCCAAATACACTACCTCTGTTGAATAATACTGGTAAATAAGGTATCATAAATAAAATGAGTGAAAGCATCTAATTTTAGTATAAAGTTAAATGATTTTACCTTTTTTTACTATTAGCAATTTTGAGGTGTCTTATTTTTAAAGGATTTTAAATAAATGTTCGTATATATTTATATATACAGCATATTAGTATAATATTCACTTAAAATGTTATTTGATAAGTATTTTTTAAGGTGAACAAGAAAAGACTAATTTGAAGGTTCAATGGATAGTTTTCTGGATAGATGTTACTATACATTAGAAGTGGTTGAGTGTGTATTCTTTTCTGTCTGAGAGCTAATGTGATTTATTTATTGAGGCATAGAACAGGTTCTGCCACTCTGTAACCTTGGGTAAGTCACCTCAGTGTGTTCATGTGGAATCTTAAGACAGTTTATTGACTGTAAACAATTTACCAGACATAAGCCTGACAGAATAAAATAATTTTACAAACACATTTATATGCTACAATATGAAGATATTTTCTCAAATTTTATCCAGTACTATTCTCCCAAATTACATAAAGTCTATGTCCTATAGTTTTTAGCAAAAACACATTCTCACTCTAGCCTCCCTGTTTTTTAGCTTCTAGACGTCTTCAGATATACTCAATATATGACTGAGAGCTCTTTTAGATACAAGTAATGGAGACTAAATTTAAATGTAACAGAAAATTGATTGGCTTGTATAACTGGGAAATCTATAGTCTATTGCTTCGGGCACTACTGGATTCATGAAATTAATGATGTTAAGACCATGTTTCTCTCATGCTCAAATTTTCTCCCCATATGGTTGGTGAAGAGCCTGCTAGAAGAATCAGACTCTCATCCTAATATCTTATCAGTGCCTGTGTGAAGGGGACATTCCATTGAAAAGAGGCAACTTCCCTGGAAGAACTCTGGTTGAATTTTGTCACAAATATTTGTTAGGTGAATGAACCCTCTTCCCTTATAGTATCATAGGGATACTAAAGTTGGATTTGTTACGCCTGCATAATGGCTAGAAAAGCATGAATGGTGAGTGGCAGGGTCAGCTCCATTTGAAGACAAGGAAAAGTTCTTCAAAGATGAATGGTTCTGCCATTTATCCTTGTTTCTAGATCTACAACTAGACTGGACTAGTATAGACTGAGCCTATAACTAGACTCAGTTATTAGAAATCCCCAAAGAACAAGGTACAAAATGTGACCCATAGAAAGAACTGCATGGTTAGTTTTAACATATACTTACAGAAATCTGGGGAATATGTATAGGAATGGATTTTAAGGATGTGGGCAATTGTGAGAAGAACATAAAGTTAGATCAGGCCAAATGTATTGATAAGCAGAGATTCTGTGTTTGACTGAAAGATATTAGAAACAATCCAGGCTTGTTTTACTGGATTGTCTGAAGCCTGGTTCCTAAATTGCCTATCTGATATGAAGATGAAGTTTCAGAATTGTAGTAGTATACTATCAAGGAAGACTGTCCCAAGCTTAGAGAGATTATAATGTTAGACTATATTTATCAGGTTAAGACATGCTCAGTCATCTCAGGAGGGTCCATAGGACATACCTTTCACAACAAATATGATGAATAAATGTGAGGGGAGCCCCAGCATCCTTGAAGAGTTGAATGGTCATTCTTCTATGCAGGTCAGAAATTACAGTGGGGAATGCAACCATCAAACAGGGTCCCAAAAGGCACAGGGATAATGAAATACCAGGATGGCAGGGACCAAGCGATGGCACTTAGCTATGAAGGCAGGGTAATTATGGCTAGAGAACAATTCTCCACGAATATATGATTTTTCTACATATTGCTGATTCTCTTAGCAAAAACGTTTATAGCAAAGTTAAGAATATTTCTATCAGAAAAAATTTCATGGTAGTAAACTTAAAAACCTCTGCCTCTCCAGAGAGATTTCAAGGTAATAAAAAACAATCCTTTCTCTCCTCACTGGAGACATTTGTTAACATTCCAGTGTAAGGATAAGGTCACTCTCTCTCTAGAAGTAGGACAGTCAGGTCATCAACAAGCCTAACAAATTCAGAGTTTCCTAATTTTTATGTTTCTCTCCTATGATCCAGGCCAGTGTATATGCAGGTAATTAATATATGCTCCCAATTTGTCACCTGTGAAGATAGAGGTTTGAGTAGCAGGGCTAAAATACTGTTATAGCTCCTGCTTTTACTATGAGTAATAAACTTATGTGCTCTGTTTCTGATTCATGGATCTTATGTCTTCTTATTTCTCTCTTGAAGTGTGTGTGTGTGCACATGTGTGTGTATGTGTGTGCGCGTGTATGTGTGCCTGTAAAGTCAGGTTAACTTGTTAGCTTACAAATAGAGTGAAATCTCATATCCTTCATGGTGCCTGACCTATCATTTGATACACACAATACATTTTAATGAGGAAAATTATTTGTGTAAATATAAAATACAAAAGGAAAAAAGCTTCATACAATATTTTTGCTAGTGAAAATGATTTTTAAGAAAATTGTGGGTAATCTTCTTAGATAAGTAAGTCAGAATCCCTCAGAAATGGGGATAGGTATGATTATATTAATCAGAATAAGGTATTGGTTTATAAAATAAGGTATTAGTTTACAAAATGTGTTGGTTATTCAATTTAGATGAATTAATTCATGACGATTTCTTGTGCATACATTGTGTGCTTAAAGACATTGTGTGACAACATATTATCTCCAAGTAATCTTTACTAGTGAAAAAGAGCTAAAACTATCTCCTATGAACAATGGTGCCTGATACATCTAAGCTGCAAGTTCTGATGCATGTACGCAGATTTTGGGATTTTAGAAATACCATAATTACTATGGGACAAAGTAGAAGAGAAAGGCTTCATAAAGCAAAGGGATATACTGATATTTAAGATTTTGAGATTAACTGAATTAAATTTTAAATTTCTTCTTTGTAGCTAAATACAATAACCTTTATTAACAAGGTAACATTTCTCTGGTAGTATCATCTTACTTCTCATAGTTATTTCTAACTTGATCCTGCAAAAACATGCTATGGAGTAGCAGGTAGATTTTATGTGCATTTTAAACATCATATATGAGACTTTAAACAAGTTTGGGCTTGAGCAGTGCTGATTTAGACACTGGAAGATGTAGATCTTTCAAGACGAGTCACTCCCTACTAAAAATTGTTCAATAGATTCCCATTATACTTACATTAAATCCAATCCCCTAACAAAATCTGCAGAGCATCTGCTTGATTTGTTCCCTGCCTATGTTTTTCAATCTCAGCAAATACGAGTCTCACATCACTCATTAAATTTCAGTCAAACTACCGTTTGGACTATTCCAGGAAAATATTAAACCCTCTTCAAACATTTGCATTTTCCGTTCTTTTTCCCTGGAAAGCTCTATCCTTAGCTTCCATTAAGATAGATTTCCTTCATCGATTAAGATCTCTAATTGTACTTCTGCCCACTCTCCAAACTGTAGACATTATTTTCACCAATTTTGGAACATCCTCAGATATATTATCTTTAAATATTGCATCTTCCATATTTTCTTTAATTCTTTTCTACTGAAACTGTAGAAGATAATTTTGTCTTTATAATCCATATTATAGTTTCCATTTCTTTATATACTTTCCATTTCTTTATATCTCTGAGAATTTGGGACAATTTTCTTAGTTCTTTTATCAGTAAGTTGTATCTAAACTGTTCTCTATGTTTCCACTGAGTTTATATTTATTTTTTATTTTTTTAAAAAAACTTTATGGTTTATTTATTTGTTGTGAGAGATAGTGAGAGACAGAGAGAAAGAGAGAGAGAGAACCCCAGTGGGGGAGGAGTAGAGCGAAGGAGAGAGAGAGAATCTGCACTGATAGTGCAGAGCCTGATGTGGGGCTTGAACCCATGAACTGTGAGATAATGACCTGAGCCAAAACCAAGGGTTGGACCCTTAACCAACTGAGCTACCCAGATGCCCTGCCACTGAGTTTTTAAAACTGTAATAATGATTTTAATTTCTAGAATATCTATTTTTTTCCAGGTATCCATGTTTGTGGTAATCTATTCTGTCATGATTTTTAGTTCTTCTTTAACTTTCTAAATAATTTTATACAAATTCTCTAATTCATTTATGAAGAGTATTATATAAACTGCTGACTCACTCATGTTTTAAATTGTTTCAAAGCTTTGGTTCTAGTATTTGGATTGTGAGCTTATTACAAGCATTGTGTACTCTTAGCTGTAGAAATATCCTATAGAGAAGCTTTATATTGACTTCTTCAGATGCAGCATATGATAGAGTATAAATTTGCTTTACACTTGAAATCAGAGCTTAGGTTCTGTGTCTGAATTTTTCATGGGAAATAGTTTTTCTATACACAGAGCCACAAACAGGAAAGTTTTCTTGCTACCTCCTTGAGTCAATGGATAGATTGCATTCTCCTTCCTGCAGAAAGGACTGATTTAGTAGAGTCCCAACATAAAGTATAAAAGTAAAGTTTCTCTTCTAGCTTGCCACCTCATATGAGCTCATAATCACATCGCTTGCCATTTCTTGGGCATTAGCACTACCAATAAGCTTTGCAATTAAGTTTCATATCCATATTACTTCTCTGGACAGCCAAAATATTAGCTCATGAGTTTAATATCCTGGCTATAGTTTCCATTATTGCTTACTAGATTCATTAGTGGAAAGGTCCCATATTAGCATAGTCAACTAACTTCTAGAGTCAGGAGTTGCCACTCTTTCAATATTTCCTATTTCCTGTCTTAACGTCATATATTCTTTCTGTAGAGAAAGTATATATATGTGTGTATATATATATATATATATGTATGTGTGTATATATATATATATGTATGTGTGTATATATATATATATATAGTAACCAGATAATAATATAGTATTATATATTACATATATTATATATATACTATATATACTTATATAGTATATAATATGTATATTATATATATACTATATATAGTATATATATAATATATAATAATACAGTAACCAGGTAATTACCAGATAATACATAAAATCATAATTACCAGATAATACAGAAAAAGACTGGAACATAACTCCAAAGAAAGGAAATTTTCCACAATAAAACTTCTGCTTCTGGAATGGCCAAGTAAGCACCTAACAGGCTGATCATTTCACAAATAAAAACTATAAACTTTGGACAATAATCTCTGGCATAGTGGAAAAAAACAACAACTAGGCATACTATGGAAGGAATTTTGATATGGAAGAATGAAAAAGTGTCAAGTAAGTTTCAAATAGTTATGACCTTTAGCTTGAGAGTAGACTGTGGTCGGCATTTCTTAGGGCAACTAAAATTCCAGTAGAAAATTTGTATATGCTTCGGGGCCTGAATAGCCATTGAGCAGAGTATATGGCAACCACAGACACTAAAAATTGGCTGTGGAGTCCTAGAAAACAAAGATACATAATTGAGAACCTCATAGTCTATGAATAAGTTCTTTACAAATCTCAATCTGCTCAGTGAAGCATGCCTGCCTATTACAGACAGAAGTCCTGCGAAGGGGGAATCAAGGGTCTGAACTGAGTTTGGAGCTGTTAACAAGAGAAAGACTTTTAGTCCACCCAAGTTAGTTGCCTGCTAAAATAAAAACATAAACATTCTTCAGAGGAATATAGCAGAATGCATAGCCTCCTTAACACAACATTCACAATATCTGGTCCCAAGTAAAACTTACATGATATATGATGAATGAGGAAAATTGACCCATTTTTTAGAGGAAAAAAAAAAGATAACCAATACGTACTAATCTCAAGATATAAGAAATAACAATAATGACCTAAAAGCAGCTAATATAGCTATAATAAATGAGCTAAAATAAAATATAAACTTGATGAAATAAACAATGAAAACTTCAACAATGAAATAAAACTACAAAAAGAACAAGTAGGAGATGAAAGAGCTGAAAATACAATATCTGATACAACATCAATCAAAAGGATTTAGAGTTGAATAAGAATTGGTCAGCTTGAAAATAAATCAGTAAAAGTTATCTGATTTGAAGACCATAGCAAATTAAAAGGTCAGAGAAAAGGGGCTTCTGGGTGGCTCAGTCGATTAAGCGTCTGACTTTGGCCCAGGTCAAGATGTCACAGATCATAAGTTCAAGACCCACATCAGGCTCTGTGCTGACAGCTCAGAGCCTGGAACCTGCTTCAGATTCTGTGTCTCCCTCTCTCTCTGTCCCTTCTCCTCTTGTGCTCTGTATCTCTCTCAAAAATAAACATTAAACAAAAAGAATTAATTCAAAAATCAGAGAAAGAAATTAAAACAAGTTTAAGGTTGTTTGAATAATATAAAAAAAAAAAAACACTAACATATATGTAATCAGAAACCAAAATGAGAGAGATGAAATGCAGTGAGGCAGGAAAAACAGTTTGATGAAATAATGGATGAGTTTTTTCCCAATTAAGTGAGTGTTATACATTTGTAAAGATAAGAAGATCAGAAATCCCCAAACTGGATACATTTTAAAAGTGACAAGCCTAGACACATCATAGTAAAACGACTTAAAACCAGCAATAAATAAAAATCTTGATAGCATCCAGAGACAAATCATATATTACATCCAGAGAAAAAAATGATTCAAATGATAGCTGCCTTCTCAATGGAAACCACAGAAGCCAAAAGAGAATTGTGAACCAAGTTTAAATGCCAAATGGAAAATAATATATTAACCTAGAAATCTAAATCCATTTAAATTATCCTTCAAAAATAATGGCTGAAGATATTTTTTAGATAAAATAACTAAGAGAAATAATCACCAGCATACTACACTACTAAAATTTTAAATGAAATTATAAAACTTACCACAATTAATAAAAGATGAAATGGTTCTATGACTATTAAATAAATTGATTTTATTAAAAAAATCCCATGAAAAACCCATGCCTGGAAGATTATGCTGTGAATTATACTAAAAATCAATTTTATTTAAAAAAACTTTCATAAAATAGAAGAGGAAAGAACACTTCCCAGTTTGTTTATAAAAACAGCATAACTTTCATACCAACACCGGTTAACTGTATCACACAAAAGGAAAGTATAGACAATAGTACTTAAGAACATAGAAACAAACATTTGCATAAAACATTAGCAAATTATGTCTAATATTACATACAAAAAATAATATACCATGACCAAGTAGGATTTGTCTGTGGAATGCAAGGTTGCTTTAACACATAAGCATCAAAAAACGTTTGCAATTCACCATAACAGAATAAAGAAGAAAAACTATAGTCATTTCAATAGAAGCACAATAAATTTTGACAAAATATAATACCCAGTCATAAACAAAGCACTCAGAAAAACTAAAAATAGAATGCAACACTTTAACCCAATAAAAGGCATCAACAAAAAAAATATAGAGTTAACATCATACTTAATTGAATATATTTACCCTAAGATTGGAAAGAAGGCAAGGATGTTTGGCCTTACCACCTCCTTTCAGTACTCAACTATAAGTACTAAAAATTGCAATAAGGCAAGAAAATAAATGAACACATAATGTTTGGAAAGAAAAGTAAAGCAATCTCTATTTAAAGATGACATAATTAAAAACATAAAGATGACATGATTGTATTCTTTTAAAAAATCAAAATTTCAACAAAATAACAATTAGAACTAATAACTTGGTTTAAGACAATATCATCAGATATAAAGTTAAACATCTAAAAATGAATAGTAATATGTTAACTGGCAACAATATTTTCGAATGAAATTAAAAAAAATATACTTGCCATCACATTAAACATTGAATATCTATAAGTTAATGAGGTGTCTGGGTGGCTCAGCTGTTTGAGGATCCATCTTCAACTCAGGTTGTAATCTTGTGGTTCATGAGTTGGAGCCTGGGTAGAGCTCTGTGCTGACAGCTCAGAGCCTGGAGCCTGCTTCAGATTCTGTGTCTCCCTCTCTTTCTTTCTTCCCCTCTTCCACTCATGCTCTGTTTCTCTCTCTCTCAAAAATAGATAAAAACATTTTAAAAAATTCAAAAGAATATTTATAAGTTAAACAAATAAATAGGAATTCTATTGCTTGCCACTATTAAAGAACTGAATAAATGAAGAAATATGTACCAGGTTCATGAATTGTAAGGCACATTGTTGCAATTTCTCATCAATTAATCTATGATTTTATTGCAGTCACAATTATAATACTAACAAGAGTTACTTATTTTTTTTTAGAAATGGACAATTCTAAAATTTATATGAAAATGGGGGTGCCTGGGTGGCTTAGTCGGTGGCTGGGCAACTTCACTAAGGTCCTCACAGTTTTTGAGTTCAAGCCCTGGAGCCTGCTTCAGATTCTGTGTCTCCCTCTCTCTCTGCCCCTCCCCTGCTTGCACTCTGTCTTTCAAAAATGAATAAAAGTTAATTTTTTTAATGTATATGAGCATGAAAAAAGACTCTCCAAAGCAACATTGAATAGCAAGAACTGAGTTGAATAACTTACACTACATGACTTTTTTTTTTAATTTACTGTAAAGGTATGGTAATGAACATTATGTATTTTACAAATAGAATAACAGAAAAGAATAGACAGGACAGAAATTGAGCCCCAGTTATATGCTCATGTGATTTTCATTACAGACACTAAAGCAACCTAATGGGAAATGGGATGTCTCTTCAACAACCTGTGTTGGAATTACTATCTATCTATCATTTATCTGTCTATCTATCTATCTATCTATCTAAATAAAGGAATTTAATTCTCTACCTTTCATCATACATGAAACTTAAAACCTATCTTAATAAAATTTTTGAGGGAAACACATGGAGAATATCTTCATGTTTCTGAGATACACTAAGCACAAAATGACATGAATGCTTCTCAAAACCATAAAGTTCAGTGAAAGAGGCCTTGCACAAAAAGCATGTATGGTATAATTCTATTTATAAGAAGTTCTTAGAAGAGTCAAATCTGAACTCTAATAGATAAAATCAGAAGAGTGATGTCCTCAAAGGAGAGCAGATAGAAATTGACTATAAGGTGATATCAAGGAATTTTCTATAGTGATCAGTATGTTCCATATCATAAAAATTTTGAAGTATATACATTTGTCAAAACTCAGCTATTAAGAGAGATTTGTGCATTTCACTGTATGTAAATTTTATATGTAATGAAAATATCTGTAAAAATATTTAACTACTCAATGATATTCAGGCTACACCATTTAGAAAGAGATGTACAGATGTCTACAATTTATTTTAAAGTTCATCCAAAAAAAGATCCTATTTTGCAAGACTGAAGCCAGAAATACATGGACAGATACATCATAAAATAAGAATACTGAATGTTTATGAAGTTAGAATCTAGGTGATGGGTATATAGGTATGCACTGTAAAATTATTTAAGCTCTTTTATATATATTTCAAATTTTATAATCTAATGTTGGTGGAAAAAAACCACTCAGAACCCCCTACTCCTTATCCAAATAAAAAAAAAAAAAACAGAAACAAAGATTAAATCCATAGATTATAAACTTCATGAAGACAAGGACAATATCTGTTCTTTTCACTGATACCTGACATATAGGTGGTACTCAAAAAAATGTAAAGAATATTTGTTGACGGAATAGATAAATAATTTCACTTTCCCTCACCATCAGGCTAATTTCCTATTAATGTTTTACATGTTATTTGTAACAAATAAAAAAGTAATATATACACCAGTCTGTAGGAATCCCTGATGTAATTAATAGATCATTTGATAAGTGCCTAAAATATATAATTAGGTTCAGAAAAAAATATTTCTCACAATAAAGTTTGGATATTTAAGCTTAATATCCTGGTATTCATTTGAGGAATTTAGAACCTATATCAAACAGTTCAACAGAAATTAGAGCCCACAAAGTTTGGAACTAATCACCTAAATAAAAGAAGAACGGAAGGAGCAAACAGATTAAGAAGGAGAGTTAAAGCAGCAGTATTATGAACTAAGGAAAGCCCTCTCTACACTTGGGGATGATGGGAAAAAGGAAGAAGCTGATATTAACCTCCAGGATCCTAGGTTGCCTTCTTGGATCTTAGAGAAAGGACCACTCAGTAGAAGAGGCAGGCAGAGAACCAGGCAGCTTCCCATCAGAAGCTGGGACCAAAGAAGAAGGGCCCGCCCAAGGGAAATGGAACCATTGAAGAAGAGGCAGCCACCACCATACTGCACCAGACTCCACCTGAAGCCAAAAACCAAGAGAACAAATACCCAAGATCTTCTCTTCTCTTGTTGCCCCATCTCCTGTCAGTGCTCCTTGTCAGCCTGTTTCAAGTCAGCTTAAAAAGTGTAATTTGTAAGGGTTAGTTCACTATGATATGAAGGGCAGAGAAGGATTGGAGAAGAAACAGGCAAATGATTAGTTCACCTACTATAGCACACTTGAGTATTTCACGTCTGTAGTAATAGTTGCCAAAATGTATAAGAACACCTGATAAAGACATCACAAAAATGTAAATTGCTTAGCAATATACCTAGCATATTGTGAGTTTAGGAAAAATGCTTATTCTTCTCTTTCCCTATTTCTGCCTTTGTCAGAAAAGAAGGAAGCTACTTCCATAAATTTCTTGCAGTATATTTATTTGTTCATCCCAAGGCAGCAGATGTACTAATCTGATTAGGCTGAGTTTGACATTCTTTGGACTGAACGTTGCATGCAAGTGAATTGTTCTGTCTCAGACATCTTCATTTTTTATTACTTATATCAAAGATATGTAAAAAGCATCCTGGAATTCTTCCTCCCCTATTATATGCAAACCAGAGGAGGGCTCAGTCTTGCAATTATCTCCCTAGTGGCAACCCGGGTCTCTTCAGACCCAGCTCTCCCTGAGGAGATAAGGAAGGAGTAAGGAAGATTCAAAGGGGAAGGTTGGTTTATGATGGAGGACACGCCATTTCAGACCCTATTCTCAGCTCTTCTTTTGTTCTTCACTACAGCACATAAATGAAAGCCTTACACTTGACATTTTAAGTTACTTGCACAAATTAATAAAATTACCATTTGATTTTCATTTGGCTAGAATGTTTGGCTAGAATGTTTCTTTTTAATGTTTATTTACTCTTGAGAGAGAGACAGAGAGAGAGAGAGAGAGAGAGAGAGAGAGAGAGAATGTGCACAAGTGGGGTGGAGGGCAGAGAAATAGAGGGAGACGAATCCCAAGCAGGTTCCAGGCTGTCAGCACACAGCCCTATGCCAGGCTCAAACTCATGAACCATGAGATCATCCAAGAGTCAGACACTTAACTGACTAAGCCACCCAGGGGCCTCTGGCTAGAAATCTTTATGTGTATATTCCTTCAACCAGAACCTTGGTGTGAAAGAGAAAGGGGTGCTTTTTCTTTGAATCCCAAATAGTAAGTTCTAAATAAATGGTAGCTTTTTCTGTTGTTGGAACAATATACCGTAACAGGGTTTTGACAGGGAAAGTAAAATAAAGATAATACATATAATTCTTATCTTTTTCCAAATTTCCAAATTATATTTATTAATTTAAGCTATGTATGTAAAGGGAGTATATCTGCAACATTAACATTAAAAAAATAACTGAGAAATAATGACACCTTTCATTTTTTAAGACTAAAATCTTCTGATATTATCTTGGATTAGGGATGTTTATTCACTCTGTAATACTTCTTCTCAAAGAGGAAGAGGGAGGTTATTTTGAGAAACAAAATTAATGGCAAAGGATACCATAGAAACTGCACATAGCAACGAGGAAGACTGAACAATGCTGGAAAATGGAGATGAAAGCAAAGATCATGCATAAAGAGCACTTACACATGCCACTATCAGAGTAAGGTTGGAAACACAAGAAGCTAAAATGAAGTGATTAAAAGAAACATTACATTTCATGTAAAAGACACAAGTACAGGAAAAACAACTGTCTTCCATCCCCAGTACTAGTAGGTGTTTTAGTTCCACACAAGGTAGGAGGAATTTCTGGTAAAATTGTTTAGAGACCTAAGCCATCCACCAACTCACATTTTCTTATTAAGAAGCTGATCTACCCCCTTTACTTCCCTCTGTGTTACCAGGGATCCAAGAAGTTGACCTCACCAAGCACTATTTTACTTTTCCATTTCTTCCCTGCATGCAGCATGGGTGAATGGGTTGAGTCAGAGACTACTAAAACCAATCAAATTCTCCTATCGTTCTCTAAATATTAGACAATATGTTAGGCAGACCCAACTCCCTGAAATTATTTTGATTCCTTTCAGTACACACATTTCAGCACTCCCAATGCTTTCATTTTTGCTGCTTTATGGCAATGTTTTAGTCATGCATGCATAAACATTCCTCTGAGTTGGCTTTAAATCAATCTTTTTAATCTTCTAAATCTCTACATCTGATATAAAGGATTAACTAATAATGTATTTGTGTCACATCAAAATTACTTTCAGATTGTGGAAAAGTAATTTGAAATTCATTTTGTACCATAGTTAGGTGGTTCTACTCAAAGCACACAGAAAAACTCAAAATGAAATTTAATGTATATTTTAAATATTTTTTTCTAGATACGTTGTTTAAAAAGCCTAAATTTAGGACTCATTATCTAAGTTGAATGTGTGAGAGACTATCAAACTGGCCATTAAAACCAGTTTCTCTTCTTATACATAGAACTAGACTACATGTTCCAGCCTCTTTTGCAGCTAAATATGGCCATGTGACTATACGGTAGACAAGAGAATGTGGGTGAAATTATTATGTGTTCTGCCCATAAAACCCTCCCTCATATGAGCCACTGAGATTATTTCCCTTTTGTAATGACTGGAAGACCACACCTACAGCAAACTCAGGTGCTTTGTGTTGAAGATATTAGAGCCATAATGTAGAATATGCTAGAATTCTTATGTGGCTACTTGATAAAGAATTATTCCTGATAAGGAGCTTTCATTTTAAACTTCAGTTGTCATACCAATAGATATGCTTTATGTAATTGTCGTGATAGACTACTGGATTTGGAGGTTTACTTGTCATCACAGCATTACTTTAATGAAGGTAATATAATAAAAGTAAAATAAATCAAAGTATGCTTTAATAAGGTCCTTGTAATGTTAAAGTCCTCATGTATCTTAAGGGAAAGAGGTTAACCTGATGTCATTCCAATTGATGTCCTATCTGGGAGGCCATTCTCAATGGCAGTTGTGCCTGTATAGTATCAGACTTTATTATAGGCTACTATTTCAAGACTATTTGCATAGTAAACAGCCTTGGAAGATCTAGCATCCTTCTCTAGGGCTGAGGGTAAATTGGCTTGCTGTCCAGGGTAATAAAACTTATGTCCTTGTCTGAGGCAAAGAGTTGGCCGTTCCTTTATAATATTAAAGACACCCTAATTTTGGACTTCCACAGGTGGGAAACAAGCTACTTATGTGCAGTCCAAAAGGGTCCACATCCTTGTAACTTGTGTGGGGCTTATAGAACAAGGGGAACCAATGAGAACATGAAGCACCTGCTGCCTGCTGTATTATGACTAACACAATCCTTTATCTCTGACTCAGGAGTCTGTTGGCATGTATGAAACTTTAACATGCTAACTTGTTAGCTTACAAGTAGGATAAAATCTTAAAGCCTTCCCAGTTCTCGGCAGCCCTCTCGGGGTGTGTGTGTGTGTGTGTGTGTGTGTGTGTGTGTTTAAGTAAATTTAGGTGCTATGTTTCTGTGTCTATCTAAACTAAATCATACTTTTTGCTTTCTTGCTCCTTCCTGTTTGCTCCACCAACTACTACCTGTTTTGTATGCCGAAAGCACATACAGATTCACTGAGTTCCTGTTAAAGAAGTGTGGTAGACACAGATATTAGGAGAAAAAAATCACATGTACTTAATAAGAATAGAAACAAAAATAATGGTGATAATAGTGTTGATTATTGTAAATTAGAGGACTCTATACATGACAGTTATATTAAGTACTTTTCATATTTAAGTCATTTAATAGCTACAACACCCTTATAGGTAGTACGACTGTTACCCCTTGCACAGTTGCTTAGAAATATTTATTTTGGATTTTTATGAAATTGTGTACAATGGTTGGTGCTATAGAGCAGTGTCTTAATCCATTTGGGCTGCTATAACAAAATACCACAGACTAAGATGGCTTATAAACAACAGAAACTTATTTCTCACAGTTTTTTACACTGCAAGTTCAGGACAAAGTTACCAGCATTGTTGTGCTCTGGTGAGCTCCCTCTTCCTGGTTCATAGATAACACCTTTTCTCTGTGTTGTCCCATGGTGGAAGGGGTAAAGACTCTTTGTGGACCCCCTTTCATAAGAGCGCTAACTCCATTCACAGGGGTACAGCTTTCCAAAGACCTATCTCCTATTACCATCACCTTTCAGGGATAAAATTCAACATATGAATTTGGGGGGCACACATTCAGACCGTATCATTTAGACTAGATGCACTGAGCAGCACCAGATGCTGCCAGAGGCCAGATACTCAGATGCCATGACTTACCACAGCTGCTAACCAACCTCAGAATTTTGATGTCACCCTAGATAAGGAAGGGGATAAGAAAAGGAAATTTGTATTCATTGTGTTTTCAAAATTGTAGTCATCTGAAGTCACTGAAAAAAATCACAACATCAGAAGGAAAATATGAATTTCTAAAATTTATTTTTTTAAATGAGAGCGAGTGATAGATATCAAGTGCAGTTGTCATGATTTGTAATGGTTATTCCTAGAATTAGCATAAGGAACACAAGTGCTGTAGTTTTCCTAAATACCAGATCTACAAGAGGCAGGATGATCAAGGGTATAGATTATACAATAAAAAAGGAAGCTTATTTTCTATGTGACTCAATTTAGGTAAGACAGGAAAGGCAATTGTTTTAATCAATTTTTAAAATCTTCTCCATACTTTATTTGAAAAGACATAGATATTGAATACTATAGAATTCTGTTTTACCAAAGTTTTACCTTCAGAGCTCAGCAAATTCCAGAAGACACAGAGTTTAGTTTCATTTCCCTCTGTATGCAACAATCTTTTGTCTCATGTCTTAGGATCCCTATAAAGTGGAAGATTCACATATTTCCACTGAGGCTGTTTTCTGTCTCTCAGTCACCCACAGTAAGATCAGTCATGCAGTGATGGTTTCGATCAGAAGTCCCTTGGGGTTCTCCTTTAAATACTGTACCCCTAACTGTGTCTTTCAAAATAAAATATGGAGAAGAAAAATTGTTTATACAATTGCCTTCCTAGCCCTACCTGGACTGAAACACTTAGAAAGTAAGCTGTCCTCTTTTTTTACTGATTAATCTACACTTTTGGTCCTCCTGTCTCTATAGACTTGGTATTCAAGATTCTTACAGGAGTGTCTGTCTTTACTTCAATTCTCAACATAACAAGGGCAAGCCAAATTGAGGGTTTAATTTACCACTTAGTTTTAGCCAAATGATTTCAACTTGATTTATAAAATTCCTTACTAATTAGAATTCAAATTGCTGAGCTCACACAATTCAGATCCCCAAAATGTAGTTCAATCCAAACGTTTACATTCGGTTGCAGATTTCTGCACTGAGATCCACCAGAACTGTTATAGTGAAGGAAAAAGTACACTGAAAAATGAGCTCCTACTTTCCAAGGGATGAAGGAGAGGATACCCTCCTTTCATTGAATTGTTATATGAAACAATGAACAGCATTTAAGAATAGAGTATTCAAGCTTTGAGAAAAGAATAATCGCAACAGTAATCTGAACACTACCTTTTAAGTGTGAAGAACTACCATGCAAATTACATTGTAAAGACTTGAGAATTTCACACAGCTGATTAGATTCTTATTTTGCTATTGAGAAAGAATGGAGATCCACAGACATAAAAGTTCTGTAGTTGTGTGTGTGTGTGTGTGTGTGCGGTACATATCTATATTTCAACTTAAATCAAATAGGTTATTACAATGGTTTTCTTATAATACCAACTGATCTATTGGAACAGCTGCTGGGGTGAAGGAAAAATTTTAGGAGGTGGAGCTTTACCTGTCCCCTTAAACCAGAGCAAATGTAGGTTCATCTAGAATATTAAAACACTCTAAAATTTGCTTTTTTTAAAAAAATATGCCCTGGAGCCCAGAAATGGACCCACATAAATATAGTCAAGTGATCTTTTTCATAAGAGCTAAGTCAGTACAATGGAGTAAAGATAGTTTTCAAAAAATGGTACTGGAATAATTGGACATTCACATACAAAAAAATAATAAATCTAGACATAGACCCAATACCCTTCACAAAAATTACCCCAAAATATATCACAGACCTAAATGTAAAATGCAAAATTATAAACTTCTAGAAGATAACAAAAGAGAAATCCTGGGTGACTTGGGGATTTTTAGAGCAGCAAAAATATTCTGAATTATGTTATAATGGTAGACACTTATCATTATACATTTGTCAACATAGAATGAACAACACTAAGGGGAAACCCTAATGTAAGCTATGTACCTGGGTGATAATGGTATATCAATGCAGGTCCATGAATTATAACAAATATACCTACTCTGGTGAGGGATGTTGACAATGGGAGAGGTTGTACATGTATATGCTCAATTTTGCGGTGAACCCAGAAGTGCTGTAAAATATAAAGTCTATTAAAAAAGTATAGGGGTGCCTGGGTGGCTCAGTGGGTTGAGCAAATGACTTTAGCTCAGGTCACAATCTCACTGCTTATGAGTTTGAGCCCTGCATCAGGTTCTGTGCTGACAGCTCAAAGCCTGGACCCTGCTTTGGATTCTGTGTCCCCTCTCTCTCTCCCTCTCTCTCTGTCCCTCCCCTGCTCATGCTCTGTCTCTGTCTCTCTCTCTTTCTCAAAAATAAATAAACGTTAAATTAAAAAAAATGTATATGTCTTGGGGCACCTGGGTGGTTAACTTAACCATAAGCATCCCACTTTGGCTCAGGTCATGTTCTTATGGTTTGTGAGTTCGAGCCTCTGCTGTAGCATGGAGCCTGCTTCAGATGCTCTTGCAAAAATAAATAAACATTAAATTTTTTTTTTAATGGCTATGTCTTATAGAAGGGAAGTCTGAGGAAAATAGTTTTTGTAGTAAAACCACTGCAACAATGCACAACATAATTGTGTATGCTCTGTTCATCAAAGTGTTCACTTCAAACCTAATTATTAAGGCTACAAAGCCCTCCACACTGCACAGACTATGTTTTGTCAATTTGCTAGAGTACCTTTTGATTTAGAGCTTATAAATCAAAGTTATAGAATACAACAAATTTCTTGAATAATGTCATAGTATCGTCAGTAATTTAAAGAGCTACCAAAGAAAAAAATACAACAAAATTCTATCATATTCTAGTCCTCACATCTATGATTTTGTGGGATGATTCAGGCAATGCCTCAAGGAAAAGGGAGATGAGTCAAAAGGAAACTTTACAGTAAAATTTTGGTACAGAAAAAAAACCACATTGGGGGTGTCTAGGTGGAAATAATTACCCATTGTAAAATAGAGAGAAAAAATATACAGATTCAACAAAAATTAAACAGTAGATAAATATCTTGCGGACAGCCACAGAAGTGATAGAAAACGGAGAAAAAAAAGGAACAAAGGTAGAACATGCAAACATAGTATGCAAAAAATTGAAAAGATTCCATTCTGGGAGTAGATATATCTTAAAAGACGAAAGAAACTTTCTAGAAAGTATTTATTATCTCTTGGAAATTGAAGATAACATGCAAGTGACAAAATAAGTGATAAAAGGCCAAGTATTAAGAGCACAGAATGGCAGGAGGAGCCAAGATGGCAGAACAGCATGGAAGTTTTTTGTGTGTCTTGTGTCCATGAAATACAGGCAGACCAACACTAAACCATCCTGCATACCTAGAAACTGATCTGAGGATTAACAGAACAATATGCACAACCTGAACCACAGAATTCAGCAGGCATGCAGCATGGAGACGTGAACTAGGGGAACGAGAAGCTGCAGAGGGTAGGGAGCCACTTTTGCGTGCAGAGAGAGGACAGAGACGGCGGGGTGGGGGGTGGATAATAAAGGAAAAGCACCCCTCCCCAAAAGCAGCTGAAGAGAAAGTGGAAAATTGGAAACAGCCACAGGGACTGAACTAAAAAGGGAGAAAGGAGAATGGAGAGGGTTTAAATTCCATTAAGACTGAAAATGGGGAGAACAGAGTCTGAAACTCTGCAGCTCGATACTTGGCAGTGCTCTGGTGGGAAGGGAGAATCCCCAGGAGCAGAGTGGGGTCCAGGAGATTCTCAGGTCACACGGTGAGAAGCGATTCTACTGCTGGAAGTATATTTGGTAGAGACTGTGAGGCCTCCTGGGCCCAGCAGTCCCCAGAGAATGGCCACATTTGCTGGTGCTGGAATAAGGTTGTTGGGGGTCAAGCCTGGTGCCAAATATGTATTGTGATTTTCCATAATCCCTGAGGCACTGCTGCTACACTGTCTTGCAAACTTTTCCTGGGGCGGGTTGGCACCTGGCCATAAGTCTCTGGGCGTTGGCAGCAGCATGATCCCACAAGTGTTCCTGGGTGCAGCTGGCACCTGGCCATTGCTCAGTGAGACCCTCCGCAGAGAGGAGGAGCAGGTCAAAGCCGCAGTCCCTCAGAAGTGGGAGGCTAGGGAAGGCAGCCACATCTGAGACAAAACTTGGGAGGGAGGTGCTGCCTGGGGCTTGGTCACAAACAGTGTGGAAGCGGGGAGTGGACAGAAGCCAAAGATGAAGGACAGGTGTGCAATTGCTGATTGGGGAGAACAGAGTTCCAACACCAGAAACTGGGTAGCTGGGTGAGGCCATTTTCACCACTCCTGAGCATGAGCATAGGCACCTACAAGCACCACAGCAATCCATCCCAGTAGGCTAGCAGCCCCATCTAGTGGAGAACGGAGTGTTACACTAAGCCCCGCCCAACTGGGCCAACCTCACTCTTCAAGAACACAAGTCTAACCACATTTTTAGGTTATGGATTACAAAGTGCTTCATAGTTTGATTTCAAGGGAAAACAAAGTAATTTCATTCATATTTCAGTCTGTTAGCTGATCCCAATATTCAATTTTATTTCTTTCATTTTTTTCTTTTTCGTTTCTTTTCTTCTCCTTGAATACAGAAAGAGGAAAAATTCATTTTTATTTTCAATTTTTATTAAAAATATTTTTCTTGAATTTTTTTCTACCATATTTTTTACTTTTGTGTATTTTTTTTTAAATTTTATTTTACTCCCATCATTTCAGTTTAGTCTACTTCAGTGCATACATTTTTTCAAATTTTCAACTGATTTCCTTTTTTTCCCTCCCTTTTTTCTCTAATCTATCAAGCCCCTTTCAACACCCAGACCAAAACACACCTAGGATCTAGCATCACTTATTCGATTTTTTTTGTCTGTGTGTTTGTTTTTAATTTTTTAATTTTAATATTTTTTAATTTTAATTTTTTCTACCTCATTAATTCATTTTCTCCCTTCAAAACGATGAAACAAAGGAATTCGTCCCAAAAGAAAGAGCAGGAAGAAACGACAGCCAGGGACTTAACCAATACAAATACAAGCAAGATGTCTGAAGCAGAATTTAGAACCACGATAATAAAAATACTAGCTGGAGTTGAAAATAGATTAGAATCCCTTTCTGCGGAGATAAAATAAGTAAAAACTAGTCAGTATGAAATAAAAAAATGCTATAACTGAGCTGCCATAATGGATGGATGCTGCAGCGACAATGATGGATGAGGCAGAACAGAGAATCAGCGATATACAGGACAAATTATGGAGAATAATGAAGCAGAAAAAAAAGAGGGAGATTAAGGCAAAAGAGCATGATTTAAGAATTAGAGAAATCAGTGACTCATTAAAAAGGAACAACATCAGAATCATAGGGGTCCCAGAAAAGGAAGAGAGAGAAATAGGAGTAGGAGGGTTATGTGAGCAAATCATAGCGGAAAACTTTCCTAACCTGGGGAAAGACACAGACATCAAAATCCAGGAATCACAGAGGACCCCCATTAGGTTCAACAAAAACCACCCATCAACAAGGCATATCATAGTCCAATTCATAAAATACTCAGGCAAGGAAAGAATCATGAAAGCAGCAAAGTAAAAAAAGTCCCTAACCTAAAGGGAAGACAGATCAGGTTTGCAGTAGACCTATCCACAGAAATTTGGCAGGCCAGAAAGGAGTGGCAGGATGTATTCAGTGTGCAGAATCAGAAAAATATGCAGCCAAGAATTCTTTATCCAGCAAGGCTGTCATTCAAAATAGAAGGAGAGATAAAAAGTTTCCCAGACTAGCAAAAATTAAAGGAGTTTGTGACCATTAAATCAGCCCTGAAAGAAATTTTAAGGGGGACTCTCTGAGGGGAGAAAAGATGAAAAAAATAATAAAAATACATACATACATACATACATACATACATACAAAAAGCAATTAAGATTAGACAGGACCGGAGAACACCACCAGAAACTCCAACTCTACAAGCAACATAATGGCAATAAATTCATCTTTCAGTACTCACTCTAAATATCAATGGACTACTTGCTCCTATCAAAAGACATAAGGTAACAGAATGGATAAGAAAACAATATCCATCTATATGCTGTTTACAAGAGACCCACTTTAGACCTAAAGGCACCTTCAGATTGAAAATAAGGGGATGGAGAACCATCTATCATGCTAATGGTTAACAAAAGAAAGCCGGAGTAGTCATACATATATCAGACACTCTAGACTTTAAAATAAAGACTGTATCAAGAGATGAAGAAATGCATATCATAATTAAGGGGTCTATCCACCAAGAAGACCTAACAATTATAAACACTTATGCACCAAATGTGAGAGTACCCAAATACATAAATCAATTTATCACAAACATAAAGAAACACATTGATGGTAATACCATAAGAATGGAGGACTTCATAACCCCACTCACAGCAGTGGACACATCATCCAATCAAAAAATCAACAAGGAAACAATGGATGTGAATGACACACTGGACCAGATGGAATTAACAGATATGTTCAGAACATTCCATCCTAAAGCAGTGGAATACCCATTCTTCTCCAGTGTACATGGGGAACGTTCTCCAGAATAGACCACATACTGGGACAAAAATCAGCCCTCAACAAGTACAAAAGGATCATACCATGCATATTTTCAAATCAGAACTCCATGAAACTCAAAATCAACCACAAGAAAAAATTTGGAAAGGTAACAAATACTTGGAGACTGAAGAACATCCTACTAAAGAATGAATGGGCCAATCAAGAAGTTAAAGAGGAAGTTAAAAAGTATATGGAAGCCAATGAAATGATAACACCACATCCCAAAACCTCTGGGACACAGTAAAGGCTGCCATAGAGGAAAGTATATAGCAATCCAGACCTTCCTAAAGAAGGAAGAAAGATGTCAGGTATACAACCTAACCTTACTCCTTAAAGATCTGGAAAAGAACACCAAATAAACCGCCAAAACAGCAGAAGACGGGAAATAATAAAGATTAGAGCAGAAATTGATGCTATCGAAACCAAAAAAAAAAAAACAAAAAAAACCCAAAAAAAACCCAAAAAACCAAAAAACAAACAAACAAACAAAAACCCAAACCAAACAAACAAAAAACCCCACGGTAGACCAGATCAATGAAAGCAGAAGCTTTGAAAGAATTAACACAATTGATAAACCACTAGCCAGTTTGATCAAAAAGAAAAAAGAAAGGACCCAAATAAATAAAATCAAGAATGAAAGACGAGAGATCACAACCAACTCAGCAGAAATAAAAACAATAATAAGAGAATATTATGAGCAATTATATGCCAATAAAATGGGCAATCTGGAAGAAATGGACAAATTCCTAGAAACATATACACTACCAAAACTGAAACAGGAGATATAGAAAATTTGAACAGACCCATAACCAGTAAGGAAATGAAATTAGTAGTCAAAAATATGCCAAAAAAACAAGAGTCCAGGGCCAGATGGCTTTCCAGGGGAATTCTACCAAACACTTAAGGAAGAGTTACCACCTATTCTCTTGAAGCTGTTCCAAGAAATAGAAATGGAAGGAAAACTTCCAAACTGTTTCTGTGAGGCCAGCATTCCCTTGATTCCAAAACCAGACAAAGACCCCACTAAAAAGGAAAACTATAGACCAATTTCCCTGATGAACATGGATGCAAAATCCTTAACAAGATATTAGCCAACAAGATCCAACAATACATTAAAAAAAATTATTCACCATGACCAAGTGGGATTTATATCTGGGATGGAGGGCTGGTTCAATATCCACAAATAAACCAATGTCATATGTCACATTAAAAAGAAATAATAAGAACCACATGATCTTCTCAATAGACACAGAGGAAGTATTTGACAAAACACAGCATCTTTTCTTGATAAAAACCCTCAAGAAAGTAGGAATAGAAGGATCATACCTCGAGATCATAAAAGCTACATATGAATGACCCAATGCTAATATCATCCTCAATGGGGAAAAATGGAGAGCCTTCCCCCTAAGGTCAGGAACAAGACTGGGATATCCACGCTTGCCACTGTTATTCAACATAGTATTGGAAGTCTTAGCCTCTGCAATCAGACAACACAAAGGAATAAAAGGCATCCAAATCGGCCAGGAGGGGTCAAAATTTCACTCTTTGCAGGTGACATGATACTCCATAAGGAAACCCAAAAGATTCCACCAAAAAACTGCTAGAACTGATTCATGAATTCAGCAAAGTTGCAGGATATAAAATCAATGCACAGAAATCGGTTGCATTCCTATTCACCAACAATGAAGCAATAGAAAAATCAAGGAATTGATCCCATTTACAATTGCACAAAAAGCCAACAAATACCTAGGAATAAATCTAACCAAAGAGGTGAAAAATCTATACAGTGAAAACTATAGAAAGCTTATGAAAGAAATTGAAGAAGACAGAAAAAAATGGAAAAGATTCCATGCTCCTGGATAGGAAGAACAAATATTGTTAAAATGTCGATACTACTCAAAGCAATCTACATATTCAATGAATCCCTATCAAAATAACACCAGTGTTCTTCACAGAGCTAGAACAAATAATCCTAAAATTTGTATGGAACCAGAAAAGACCCCAAATAGCCAAAGTAATCCTGAAAAAGAAAACCAAAGCAGGAGGCATCAAAATCCCAGACTTCAAGCTATACTACAAAGCTGTAATCATCAAGACAGTATGGTACTGGCACAAGAAAAGACACTCAGATCAGTGGAACAGAATAGAGAACCCAGAAATGGACCCACAAACGTATGGCCAACTAATCTTTGACAAAGCAGGAAAGAATATCCAATGGAACAAAGACAGTCTCTTCAGCAAGTGGTGCTGGAAAAACTGGAAAGCGACATGCAAAAGAATGAACGTGGACCACTTTCTTACACCATACGCAAAAATAAACTCAAAATGGATGAAAGACCTCAATATAAGACAGAAAACCATCAAAATCCTCGAGGAGAAAGCAGGCAAAAACCTCTTTGATCTTGCCTGCAGCAATTTCTTACTCAACATGTCTCCAGAGGCAAGGGAAACAAAAGCAAAAATGAACTACTGGGACCTCATCAAAATAAGAAGCTTCTGCACAGTGAAGGAAACAATCAACAAAACTAAAAGGCAACTGACGGAATGAGAGAAGATATTTGCAAATGACATATCAGACAAAGGGTTAGTATCCAAAATCTATAAAGAACTTATCAAACTCAGCACCCAAAAAACAAATAACCCAGTGAAAAAATGGGAAAAAGACATGAATAGACAGTTCTCCAAAGAAGACATCCAGATGGCCAACCAACACATGAAAAAATGCTCCACATCACTCATCATCAGGGAAATACAAATCAAAACCACAATGAGATACCACCTTACACCTGTCAGAATGGCTAACATTAACAACTCAGGCAACAACAGATGTTGGCGAGGTTGTGGAGAAAGAGGATCTCTTTTGCATTGTTGGTGGGAATGCAAGCTGGTGCAGCCACTCTGGAAAACAGTATGGAGGTTCCTCAAAAAATTAAAAATGGAACTATCCTATGACGCAGCAATTGCACTACTAGGTATTTATCCAAGGGGTACAGGTGTGCTGTTTCAAAGGGATTTATGCACCACAATGTTTATAGCAGGACTATCAACAATAGTCAAAGTATGTAAAGAGCCCAAATGTCCATCGATGGATGAATGGATAAAGAAGAAGTGGTATATATATATACAATGGAATATTACTCGGCAATCAAAAAGAATGAAATCTTGCCATTTGCAACTATGTGGATAGAACTGGAGGGTATTATACTAAGTGAAATTAGTCAGTCAGAGAAAGACAAATATCATATGACCTCACTCACGCAAGGACTTTAAGAGACAAAACAGACGAACATATGGGAAGGGAAACAAAAATAATATAAAAACAGGGAAGGGAACAAAATATAAGAGACTCATAAATATGGAGAACAAACAGAGGGTTACTGGAGGGGTTGTGGGAGGGATGATGGGCTAAATGGATAAGAGACATTAAAGAATCTACTCCTGAAATCATTTTTGCACTATATGCTAACTAATTTGGATATAAATTAAAAAATAAAATAAAATAAAGAGAACAGAATGAACTGACCAAACGTTTGATAAAAGAAAGAAAAGCTTACATAGAAAACATATAGCTACCAAAAATCAGAAGTTACAACACGACACAACAGACAGAGATATCGTGAGTAGGAAAATTAACACAGCCTCCAGAGCAAAAGGATATTATTTAGTGCCAGACGTTAGTGGAGCAATGTCTATAATGAAGGAAAATACTGTGAATTCCAAATTGCATATCCAGGAAATTGTGCTTCAAATATAAAGGCATCAGGAATATATATTGTATATATACAATTGGTATGCAACAATTCAGGAAATATAGTTCTTCATTAATATTACAGATATTCATAATATGACTAGAAAGAAATAGCTCCTCTATGCAGAGAATAGTATTAGGGGAGTTTTGATAGAATTCCCAACTTTCAAAAACTCTGATAATTAATCTAAGGGAAACATGCTTATTCCAGTTTTCCTCCCAGTAAAATTTCAAAAGTAGGAACGGGCCCTCCAACAACACTGGAGAGAAAAGCTGCTAATGGCTTCTACGACAGGTTTCTCTATAACTAGGAGAGAATTAAGAAAGAAAAACTTCCCTCTTCTTCACTTAGATACTTTTTTTCTCTTTGCATCTCATTGTCTTGGATGTGACTGTGGCATCTGAAATTTCTCCAGCCACCTGCTCTCAGTTTAGGTTTAAGGGCAACACTGGTCTTTGATAACATTACTGAGACTGAGATGTTCATTGCAATATTCTTGGATCCTGCGCCATCTGTAGGCTTCTACTTATGGAAGACATATTTCCTAAATTTTTAAGGCGATTTAAGTGATTTTTAAAAATCCTGTTTCCAAAATCTTCTTACCTGCTATCATATGGTGTGAAAGGATCGATAGAGATAAAGACATTCACTATAATAGAGCCTTAACTAACTGTGATGATAGTACTGAGAAATGGATAAAATAGTTTATTTTCTGAAAAGACAAGTTCTATAAAATAAGACATAGTAAGTGCTATTAGCTCTCTTTAGTGATTGAAGATGCCTGAATATTTTAGTTACGTTTAGAATGAGGGAAGAGGGGTGGAAGAAAGTATTCATTAGTTTATTAATTTTATCATCTTCCATATCAGGGAATTAGTAGATGCTTTTCCCCTCACTGAAATTAATAAAATAAGAAAGGCAGGTTTAAGTTATGACTTAAGTTAGGAAAAAAAATTACTTCTGAGGGGATGAAAACAGTTTATCACTTCTATGAGGCAACAAACAGATACACAAAGACAGAGAAAAAAAGGAAAAGAAAATAAGGAAGTAAAATATCTGATAAGGTGACAGAAATAAGACTGAACAGATGCTCTATGAGGAGCAGATGGCTCTGACCTGTCTTCTCCTCCCATGGTCTTGGCAAATCGCTTAACCTTTCTGGGCCTCAGTTTTCCATTTATAAAATGGGAATGATAGTAACAGTAGCTATCTTACATTGTGGGGGGTGGTTAAATGAGTGAAGGCATATTCAATTGATGGGGGCACATAGGAAACTTTAGACAAAAGTTGGTTTTATTGTTGTGGTGGTTCTTCACAAAAAGAAAGTCACGATTATCATTTGTTCTTGAATCACAAGGCATGATATTATAAAGCTGCCCATTTTCACTAACCTCTTAATTAAATATAATTAAAATTTAAATCTTAACATGCTTTATTTTTTAGATTTGATAAGTCTTAGATCTCTTTCTGGTTTCTATATATATATATGTCTGTGTCAAACGGTCTTAATTATTATAGTAATTATACCCCACGAAAGAAAAGAAAGCATTAAATATCAATAGAATAAATGTAGATTATTATAATTTTTTTTTAACAAAAGCTGTTGGGTCTCTGGCTGGCCATTTGAAAAATAATTTTCTTACCTGGATTACAACCACACCTTGTAACTGGCCTCCCTACTTTCACCCCACTGGCCTTTGGCTGATTCTTAACAGAGGCAGATACCATTGCTCAGAACTCTCCATTGTCATCCTGTCTCATTCAGGGAATACAACCTGCAGAAATCTATGATCCAGTGCCTCTTTCTTCTGTGCATCATCCTGTCCTTGCTAATCAGGTCCTGCTCACTGGTTTCCTGGCTGTACCTCAAACATGTTAGGCCCGATATCAGGGCCCTTGTGTTTCTGTCTGTCTGAAATAGCTTCTCACAAAATTCAAAGCACCTGTACCCAAACCTCTTTCAGCTTTTGTGCACTCTTACTGAGTGTGCTAAATGAACAACCCTCCTAAATAATTGCTGTTGTACTCAGCAATGCATATTAATTAAAAAAGTAAAATAAATTTAAGAAATTGATATTAGCTTAGTCTTTTGTAGGATATTTATTTGAAATAGGAAGTTGGTTTAGACTATTTTAGGGGCATTGATGTGGCAGCCTAATTAACTTTGGAGATTATTTTCTATTATTTTCCCCAAGTTTTCTTTTGAAGCACTACTTATAATGTGTTTGATGTTTGCATATAAAACTGACATCTCTAGTTTTTCAGTGGCCTTGATATACAGAGATAAGTAAATCAACGAAAGCAAAAGCCTAAATTAGTAATGGTGATATTTATATTTAGAAGTGGATGATATAATTTTTCCTGAAAGGATGTTATACAATTTAAATATATATAAACAAGTGTATTTATACTTCCATATATAATATATATAAGTTCAAAACACATTAATTTCAAGGCAGACACCTTGTAAAATTTTCTTAATGTTTATTTGCTTTTTCAGAGAGCGAGAAGGACAGTGTGAAAGCAAAGGAGGGGCAGAGAGAGAGAGAGACAGAATCCAAAGCAGGCTCTAGGCTCTGCGCTGTCAGCACAGAGCCAGATGCGGGGCTTGAACCCACAAACCGCGAGATCATGACCTGAGCCAAAGTCGGACGCTCAACCGACTGAGCCACCCAGGCATCCCTCAAAACAGATACTTTGAAGATGCGAGAATATAATCAATGAAGGTAAATACTATTTAGGTTTTTTTGAGGTGTAATTGACATACAGCACTATATTAGTTTCAGGTATACAACATAATGATTTGCTATTTGTATACATTGCCAAATGATCACACAATAAGTCTTAATACCATCTGCTACCATACCAAGGTACAAAACATCTTTTCCTGTGTTGAGAACACTTAAGATTAAATTTCTTTGCAACTTTTAAATTTGCAATAAAATATTATTGACTATAGTCATCATGCTCTACATTATATCCCCATTACTTCTTTATTTTATAACTGTAAGTTTGTATTTCTCGATCCCTTTCACCCATTTTACTCAGCCCCTGTAGCCCCTCTCTCTAACAATTGCCAATCTTTTCTCTGCATCTGTGATTTTTGTTCATTTGTTTGTTTGATTTTTTCAGATTCCACACATAAGTGAGGTCATATAGTATTTGTCTTTCTCTGTATGACTTATTTCTCTCAGCATAATACCCTCAAAGTCTATCCATGTTGTTACAGATGGCAAGATTTCATTCTTCTTTATGTCTGAGTAATATTCCATCATCAGTATACATACAGAGCATTATCTTTATCCATTTCCTCCATCAGTGGACACTGAGGTTGTTCTTTTATCTTGGCTATTATAAATAATGCTGCAGTGAACATAAGGGTTCATCTATCTTTTCAAATTAGTGTTTTCATTTTCTCCAGAAAATTACCCAGAATGGAATTGTTGGATCATATGGTAATTTTATTTTTAATTTTTTAAGGTGTTGCATCCACACGACTCCTGAAACAGAATGCTACGGGCACCAGTGACAGTCACAACAAAGTTTATTGCATTGAGAGGCAAGGCCGACCGATCGGGACCAACACTCTTGATCAGAGTGCGGCCTCGAACAGCTGGGGTACAGAGTTTTTATGGCCGATCACATCATTTTATCATCACCTGGGAACAGAACAGAGAAACAGTTCCCACATGAGTTAGAAACAGTTCCCAGATGAATTAGAAACAGTTGCTGGATGAGGAGATTATTTTAGACTTTCTGCCCCTAAATTGCAACCAGTGGATCTCCTTGACCTTGCCTCTGATGCTCTTTTCTTTGAGCTTTTGATTCCTTCAGTGGTGAAGCCTGATTTACAAGATTATAAAGCATAATTTACAAGAGTGAAGCAAGGCTGTTATCTCTTGACCTTCAGTGTCAGAACAAAGCTGTTATTTTTCAAGCTACAGTGTTAGCCTAACACTACAATTTAACCCTTACAAAAGAACCTCCATACTATTTTGAATAGTGGCTGCACAAGTTTATATTCCCACCAAGAGTGGACAAAGGTTCTTTTCTCCAACACTTGTTATTTCTTGTTCTTTTGATAATAGCCATTCTGATAGGTGTGAGGTGGTTTCCCCTTGTGGTTTTGATTTACATTGCCCTGATGATCCATGATATTGAGCATTTTTCATGTGCTTGCTGGACATCTGGTGACTTCTTTGGAGAAATGTCTACTAAGATCTTATGCCCATTTTTTCATTGGATGGTTTTCTTTTATTGTTGTTGTCATTGACCTGGATGAGGTTTTTCTATGTATTTTGGATATTAACCTCTTCTCAGATTTATGATTTCCAAATATCTTATCCCATTCAGTAAGTTTCCTTTTTACTTTGTTAGCAGTTTCCTCCATTATGCAGAAGCTTTTTATTTTCATATAGTCCCATTGGATTACTTTTGCTTTTGTTTCCATTGCCTTTGGAGTAAGATCTGGAAAAAAATGCTTTATAGTAATGATTTATTTATTTATTTAAAAAAAAATTTTTTTTTCAACGTTTTTAATTTATTTTTGGGACAGAGAGAGACAGAGCATGAATGGGGGAGGGGCAGAGAGAGAGGGAGACACAGAATCGGAAACAGGCTCCAGGCTCCGAGCCATCAGCCCAGAGCCTGATGCGGGGCTCAAACTCACAGACCGCGAGATCGTGACCTGGCTGAAGTCGGACGCTTAACCGACTGCGCCACCCAGGCGCCCCTATAGTAATGATTTAAAAGTTTGTATAGCAGTACAATTATCTGATGGTTTTGTTACCATTTATAATTTTGGTATGTATTTAAAGATTAGATTCTCCATTAATTTTGTTTTGTGGGTGTTTGACCATTGCTCATTTTGGACCATGATGTTTTTAGTGCCTCATATCTAATGCTTATCATATTGAAAAAAATGCAAAGAATGGTGCACAGAATTACATGGCTCCATGTGTAAGGAAAGTCAAAATTTGTAAAATGAGTGTATTTCTTTTCTCAGCTGTTTTCTGGTAAGCTTACTTGTATAAGTGAATATGTATAGTCCACTATTACATATGAAATTCCTTAGGGATCTTTCAGTGCTTTTAGGGGAAATTTTAATGGGAAGAGTAGTTTGCACTTAAAATGTTGGCATATTTTAAAATACAATATTTTAAATAAAATATATTGAAAATGGAAGAGATTATGTAAACGGACTCACTGTGCTTTTAGCCCCATCTTTGCTTCAGCTTTTTGTGTAATCAACAGTGTTGATAAAACCTAGTTGATTGTAAACCCAGAAATCCTATCCAGAATGCCTTCACAAAGGTTTTGTTTCGCTGGCTAAGTGGAGATCTTTGCATTTTTTTTTTTGATGTTTAAATTCACAGAAGCCTGATAACTTGTACATTTCAAAAGCAAAAACTCAAGAAGCCAAAGAGGAACTCTCTGTTGGATGTGGTATAAAGAGTACAGTTAAGTGGGAACATGGACCAAATTATAGCATTATTGTTTACTACAAGATCCAAACTGTTGGCTTGCATAAATCCAACGAATTAATCAACTCATTTGTTTTTGTTTAATTGTTTTATCAGGTTGTTTGTTTTTTTGAGCACCTACTAATTGCCATGAGGGCATAGCGGTTAACAAAACTAAGAAGGCCCTGCCCTCTAGTGGAAAGAGATACAATAAACAAGTAAAATGATAAGTGCAAATTATGATTAAGTGCTGACTTTTTGATGAAGGTTATAGGAATCTTTCAAGATTACATTCTAGAAAAACAAGCCTCCCTCTCTTTTTTTCTTTCTGAAATAAACTTGAGTATTAATGAATGTTCTTTAAATGCTTAATCCAGAGTACATCAATGGCTATTCAGTGTTCCACACAGTTGTCAATTGAAAAAAAAAAAAAAAAAGTTAAACAAATGGGTTGAGAGTTAAATATAGAATAACTAGAGGCTTTATTCTTTTAAAAGGAATAGTATTTGAACACTTTGAGCTTAAAGTGCTTGTGATTTTTGTTTAGATAAAGTGATATGTATTTTTACTTGAAGGATATACTTATATACAATGAAATGTTACTTCTATCCAATTTTCCCCAGGTGTAAATACCAATGAGTGCATATACTGTTCCAACAAAGTGAAAACTATCCCTATAACAACGCTGTTCAGCTTTGAATTTGCACACAAGTTGCATGTGTTTGATTAAAGCTATATACAAAATATGTGATATATAAAAATTGGATGTGACTACTAATGGCATTCTCCCATTATTTTGCATAAATTAATATTCCAATAAATCATTTATGATGTTTACATTTTTATTTTGAAAAGTCCAAAGAATGTTATGAAGCAAGAAGTATCATAGTGTTTGAGATTCATAATGACGGAAAAATTTAAAGAGCTATTCTTCTAACTTGCCACTCAAATGAAAATATGAATGATTTTACTTTCAAGGAAATAGTAAATTTCATAGGTACATATATTTTTTTATCATGCTTCAGATGCCTTTTACCAGTTAGAGTTAGAGTCTGCATCCATGGTTTAGAAGAAAAGCACAGCATGATTTGGGCAACAAGCGGCAAGTAGAAGTCTACCTGATTTAATTATTCACTGTTTGTATCTTTTTGGAGTGCTCAACTGCTTAAACAACCTAATAGGAGAAATAGACATGAAATGGTAGAAAAATTCTTATTCTTTTCTTCTCATCCTAAAAAGGGGAGAAAGGATTCTTATTTTCAATTCACTGCTCATACATTTTAAGGTTTGGAGCTGGGGTTGAGAGGGACTCTAAGAAAATGAAATTAATTTGAGCTTGGGGGTCAAGATGATCACTTTGGAATGAAGAAATGACATTCTCTTAGACATTCTTCCTGATGTAACCATCTACGATGCTTGTGGTCCCTGGGCCACCACCCAAGTCATATGGTTTCCTTCTACTTTCTGATGCCATGGATTTGTTCCTCTGCTTCCCTTTCAGCTGCCATCATCTGCAGCTTTAACTGTGATTCTTCTTCTGTGGCCTACTGGGTAAGAAAATGAAATCCTTAATTTGAACCAAGTCTCCTACTCACAAAGCCCACATATTTTGTTGAGGTAATCACAAGCAATCTTACATGATCTAAATGTAGACATGCATCCACTCACAATAAAAACAAACACAAAGTTATATTCCTCAGAAATGTTTATGATGATTAAATGTAATTAAATCTTTTTTTTTTTTTTTTTTTTTTTTTTTTAAGGAGGAGGGGGTCTGCAGACAAAGACCAAGCAGTTCATGGATATGGGAGGAAATGGGAGGGACTGAATGGAATGTCACTAGGTTTTGGACATTCCCGGAGCTTCCTCTGAGAATACGAGAGAATTGCATTTAAAGATATCAGAAACACACTAGTTGCAAATTATTTATAAAATTTTCTCAATGTCTGGTAGAGTTAATAATGTCCTTACATTTAAAGGTTAAGATTGATTGAAACACCTTTTTTTTTTTTTTTTTTTTTTTTTTTTTTTTTTGATAGAGCAATACACAGTATTTACAATAAAATTCAGCAAACTTTAGATGTTTTCTTAGGATAGATTCTTAGTTGTGGAGTTATTAGTTCAGAGGGTTTGGTTTGTTTATGTCACTTGATGGATATATGCTGCCAAAATATTATATTATACAAGCAAGCTCTGATCATATTCAGTTTACAGCATTGTCATCATAGTGATTATTTTGAAGTAAAAACATTTCTGTTAACTTGGTAAAGAAAAGTAGCTAGCAGTTCTCCACCCTTTACACACACACACTCAAAATCCTAGAATGATTCTAAAGAAATGTGCGGGGGGGAAAAAGAAATGTGTGGAGTTTAATTTCACATTTTCAAAGCAAATTAAATTAAAAAATAATAATAACTTCACCTTCTTAAAAAATACATGGTCTAGGTTTAATAAAAGTATTTGGATAGGGTGGCTATCCATACTTGGTTTCCTTAGCTTTCCATTTCCAGCATTTCTTGTGTTAAATAGTGGGCTTTTTAACAGAAAAGCATGCCATCTATGGTGTAGTAGCAACTAAACAACTCCTTAGTAGATTTCTTAATATTCAACTACATAAAAAATGTCAAAAAATTGTAATCCTTTTGTTAACATATCCTGATAGTTCTGTGTGTGTGTGTTTAATTTTAATTTTTTACAAGCTAGTCCCAAGCCTTGTCATCATGTTTAAATGATAAACATGCTTAAACATGTTTAAAGGTTTACATGGATAAAATGATTCACTGGTCTTAAAACAAGAGGTGAACATTTTAAGGTCTTTTCACTACTAGATGTATTAGTCTTCACGTTGCTTAAGACATTGCCAGATCAGGGGTTCAGGTCTTCTCTTCATGGCTTCACAACATGGCAGTCTAGGTGTCAGCCAGGCCACTTTCCTTTCTGGAACTTCTCATCCTTTTTCAAACTCATGTGGCTATTGACAGAATTCAGTCCCTTGCTGTTATGTTGATGGAGGTCCCCACATTTTTGCTGGCTGTCAGCTAGGGATTCCTCTCAGCTCCTATAGGCTCACTTACTCTGAGGTCCATCCATTCACAACATACCCACCTACCTCTTCTGTCAATAGGAGAAGCTTTTACTCTAGTCTATTCAGATGGGGTCTTATATGATCTACTTACGGGGGTGACTTTCTCACCATTTTTGTCATATTCTATTGGTTTCAAGTGAGTGCCTGGTTCTATTGGACTTGAAAGGGAATAGATTATAAAAGAGCGTGCATGATTCACTGAGGTTCACCTCAGCATAGTGCCTCCCACACTAGACAATAATATGACTGCATTTAACTGCTCTGGGATCTATCAAGCTAACTGTTATGTACTCCCCCATTCCAGAGTCGTGAGCTGATTTTCTTACCACTCTACTCCAACTGTCTTACCAGAACTAAGGATCTGGTCAGGACTGAATTTCTAAATATCATTAGTTGTTTTTGTTTTTGTTTTTTTCTTAATAAGAAAAATGTCTAAACTATATGGAGTATTTTCTAATTTTTAAAGAATTTTTATATAATTATTTTACTGTATCCAAAAATTCAGTAAAGTTTTAGTTATATCAGTTCATAAGTAAAGATACTTTTGCTCAGAAGTTAAACAGTCATCTGCCTGATTTAGTGTAGCTTCACTGAAGACTTGTGATTGGATATGATGAGTTTTAGACTTTTCTTAAATTAGAATGACCAGACAGTGGCTTCCATGAGTTCTTTTGTTGGATCGGGTCATCAGTTTGGTTATTTCTCATTTTGATCCAATCTGTCCAGTGCAAAAGGCAAAATAAAGATAATACTTGGACTTGTTACAACTGTGAACATTTCCACTCATGCATAGGACTTTTTTTTTTTAAAGGAGATTTGAGGAAAGTTATTAAATAAAGACTATATATGGTTTTCAAGAACAAATAGTAGCTGAGCATAAGCCAAAAGTCAAGAGGTAAAAGTTAAATAGGAAAGAAAACTATGCTAGAAACAAATGTCAGCAAGAAAAGACAGAGAAGGAAAAAAAGTTTTACTTAAATTTAGAAGAAAAATTGCTGACTTCATTTCAAGATTGTATCAACTTGAAATTTGCTGGCTGTGAATTATAAATACTGGGAGCCACAATTTTAAAGTTATAAATTATGTGAGGAAATGCTCCCTTCTTTGCCTCAAGGTCTGAGACTATTGTTAGCTCACATTTACCCTTCACCACTAGATTTTTAAAAACCTCCATCAAAAAGTTTTTGATTACAAAGGCTGAATTACATTATTTTATACTGAAATATATCACTTAGACTGAATTATACTCTCCTTAGTATCAAGAAAAGCATCTTAAGTTAAATGAACACAGAATGCGAGATGCTCATGCTAATAATACACATGTAATAATTACCATAATGAAAAATGTATACTTTTCCTTATTTTTTACATGGAGAACATAAACCTATTCATAGGAAAAGGGTTGAGAAGTTAGAGGCAAGTAGAAATGAATAGAGCTAGTTTAATAAATTATAATTATTAAACACAACTGATTATTCATTCCTGTACTTATTTATTAAGTTGTCATTGTAATAAAGAAAACTACGCACTTGACTAACGTACTCATCATCAGACAGGACCTCAACATTAAATGTCCCACCACACAATAACATCTCTTTTTGAATTTCACAAAGCAGAGCTATAATTTTTCTCATTAAATAAATCATTGAAATAAGAAATTGTTAAAGATGCCAAGCTTTATAAATTTAAATCCAAGACATCATAAATGACTAGCATCTCGGATTCTATTTAACAATCTGTGATTCATTTTTCTAAAACATACAGCTTGTAGATACAGCTGATAGATTTAACAAACGAGTCATGTTATGTTTTATTTTGCTGTAATAGACAGATATCGATCTTGTGATAAAGATAGAACGAGTAATGTCCTTGTCTTGCAGCTATTGAGAAGTTTCCAAATATTTTCTCAATATTTGAATAGTCTACCCACTTGAGAAATTTTTACAAAGCCATCTCCAAGGATTAGAAATTGTCAAAAGTAACCGAGAACATAAAGTCTAAAAGACAAGCTTAAGGGAAATCTGAGACTCTCCCTTTAAAAGCCTTCCCAAGAGCCCAACCAGTTGACATCTACATGCTCTATACCACCAAAAAGTGTCCTGCATTGTGCCCATATCTGTAAGAAAGGCTATTGAAGTAGGTATTCTAACAGGGCACACTGGAAAGCTCTGTTCCCACTAAAAAAGTTGCTTCTATTTGCAAAGTAGAAAAAATGAATAGCGGATAAGTGACTAACAATGTCTGCCACTCCTATGGATGTGCACATATGTTTCATAGGACTGTATGACTAGAGATAAATGGGCAAAGAAATACAGCAATCTGCTAAGATTAATTACACCACAGGGGTGGGAATGGAGGTTAGAAGAGACTGTTAACTTTTTACACTATTTGTGTACTGTTTCACTTATTACAATTAGAACACATGCTCTTTTTATTTCAAGCAAAATGAATGGAAATAAATGAAAAAAAATTGGATGAAAACATGTCACCAAAATATTGAAAAATACTAATTAATTACTGAATTTACTTTAAGTTGTGGAGTGTAGGAAGGAAGAAGGCCACACTCAGAGAGACGTACCTCCTATGGTCATAGTAGCAAGATCCTGTAGTTGTGCATAAGACTGTGGATTCCATTCTAGGGCCAAAAAGAAGCCACTAAAATTCTTTAAGAGGAGGTTTTCATTTAATAAAAGTTTCTCCAAAAAATGTGAATATTAGATTGTAAGAAATATTCATAGACCAATTCAGCAACTCTCCTAAGGGTCCCAGAGGAAGATGTTGAGAATGTGAACTGAGCAGATGACAGGTAGAGAGAAGATAGATATGACTCGTGTAAAGGAAACAAAATCAACATTCTCCTTCTTACTTGAATTGAAAAATTACTGATGTCATTTGCTTCAGCTGATAGAGAAAATAATGTGTATTGATAATGAGTTTTACTTAATTTAAAATAGCCACTTTTTTTCCAGTTTTGTAAACTACATTTAGGTGTCATGAAACAAATGTGTGAAGAAATCTGTATTACAAGTAATGAACATATGTTTGCATATTGGATAGCACATTTTGCCATAAACACATTGTACTTAAGAACATTTCACACCATAAAATTGATCAATATGCTTATTCAAGATAAAGATTTAGCTCAAAAGTACCTCTAAACTTTCTGAAAAATGCATAATTCATGTGACTATATTGTAAGGACACGTATGGGGTGTGCATTTGTTAGTGTTGAATGTTTTATTTGACCTAATGTTTAAATGTTAAGCATTATATTAATACCTTAGGCTTTTCAAAACACCGTAAGTCATTGTGTTAGCCAGGAGAGTCTAGGCTATCCCTCGGTAACAACCCAACATGAATCTCAATGGCTTAAAACACATGGGAAAAGAATTAAAGGTATATTCCTAAGGCTATAAATTCATCTAGGTTTTCCTCACAATAGGGTCCAAGTAAACGGAACTTCCTCTATCTAGGATATGCTTGGTCACCATGGCAGAAAGAAGGCAATATACTATACATTGTCTCTTAATGGCCTCTACCTGGAAGTTACACATGTTCTTTGCAGGATATTTCACTTATAAAAGCAAGATGTGAGGACATTTTTAAGTTCCATAAATGGATATATAATCCTACCATGTGCCCAGGGAAAAAAATTTAAAGTTAAAGGTCAACCAAACTAATATCTACCATTGTAATGCATTACTTTCCCTTTCAATAAGAAGAGATTTTGATAAGGAAAATGAGAAAAAGAAAATCCAGGTGGAACAAAGTTTCTATCCATGTACTTAACATTAGCACATTTGGGATAAGTATGCTCAGTAACTGAGACTTGAATGAACATTAAATGTAATGTCACATTGGCTTTATAAAAATTTTAATTAAGGTAGAAATATGGAAGAGAATCGAACTCATATCTCATCTCAAAAGTCTTTAAAAAATACAGACTTTAGTCCTAGTTGGTAATGACCTCTTATACAAGCCATTTATATGTTCCATATTATGAACAAGCATACACCACATTTTAATATTTTTATAGGTTGCAAGGAGAAACTTTCCCCAAAACTTTCCCCCAAAAAAGACTAAATTTAAAACAGAATTGGAACAAGGATTTTTATATAGTACTATCTGAAGTAGTTATTTTTGAAGTTTTAGTTACTATGCTTTCTCAAATCTCTAAAATTAGAGTGATTGGTGAGAAACAAAATTTTCCATAAGTGGTACAGCATACCAATAGGCATATGCTTAATTTTATTTTATTCAGGTCACAAATAATGAAAATTACAAAGAAAATAAAAACAGGCACCATCTTTTCCTTTCAACTAATAAGTGTACCTTCTTCTAAAAAGCAGATGTATGTGTTAGTGTCAAGACACTTAAAGCCCTCAAATATTATTTATGTAATGATATCAATAACAACAACCATATATTGTACTTAGTACTTTCTGACTATCAGGGATGATATAATAGTTATTTTACATATGTATGTTCTGTAATGTGTATAAAACATCCCAGGACTAAATATCACATCATAGCAATATATATATATATATATATATATATATATATATATATATATTTTCTATATATATATCATAGCAGTATATATATCACATCATAACATCATAGCAATATATATATACATATATTCATCTTTCAAAATGTGCAATTCAGCATTTTTTAGTATTTTGAAAGAATTGTGCAACCATCACCCCCATTTTAAACCATTATCATCATACCCAAAATAAGCTCCATACCCATTACATGAATAATATACACCATTATGTGGCCATAACAATTTTTTGTACATTCATCAGTGACAGACTGTTTCCACTTTTTGTCTGTCAGATATGATAATGCTGATATGAACATTTGTGTTTAAATTTTTGTGTCAACATCTTCCTAATTTTCTGAATATATATCTATGAATGGAATTGCTAGGTGATTTTGTAGCACTGTATTTAACTTTTTGAGAGACAGTAGAACTGTTTTCCATGTTGGCAGCACAATTTATATTCCCATCAGTAATGTAGAGTATTTCAATATCTACACAACTTCGTCAACACTTGTTAATGTCTATGGTCTTGACTGTAGCCATCCTGATAGGTATGAGTCAGCATCTTCATTGTCATTTGACAATTTCAGAAATTAACATATTTTCATGTGCTTCCTGGCCATTTACATATTTTATTTGCAGAAAAGTCTATTCAACTTCCTTGGCTATTATTTAAATTGGGTTGTCTTTTTATTGTTGAGTTATAAGTGTTATTTATATAACAAGTTCCTTATTAGATATGTGGTTTGCAAAAAACTTCTTTATTTGGAGGTTGTATTTTCATTTATTGACGGTATTCTTTGAAGCTCCAATATTTCATTTTAATAAAGTTCAATTTATCTATTTCTTCTTTTGTTGCTAATACTTTTGCTGCCATAGCTAAGAAATCATTGCCTAATCGAAGGCAAAGAAGATTCACTCCTATGTTTCTTTTAAAAGTATTATAGTTTTAGCTTTTATGCTTAAATCTATGAATATTTTGAATTAAAATTTTGTATGGTCATGAGTTAGAGGTCCAATGTAGTTGTCGTGCATGTGGATTTACAGTTGTCTTGGCACGATTTGTTGAAAAGACTACTCTTTCAGACTTCTTGGCTAGCTCAGGCTGTAGAGCATATGACTCTTAATCTCAGGGTTGTGAGTTCAAGCCCCACATCAGGGGCAGAATTTACTTTACAAAAAAAAAAAAAAAAGACTATTCTTTCCCCCATTTAATTGTCATGGTGCTTGTCCTAGATCACATTCCACTTTTACATATGAACAAATGGAGACTAAGAAAATTAAATATAATGTCAAGATATATAATGTCTTATAAATAAGAGAGACATTATTTTCAAGCCTGAATTGTCTAGCTCTAAAATCTTTCCACTAAACCAGAAGCTCCTGGGCTCTGGATCCTGGAGTTGGGGGTGGCCACAGTACACTTTGAGTTATTACAACATCTATGAATCTATATATCTGCAATTTAAGATCTGCCTAGTGAGTGTTTTTAAGAGTGCAACTACCATAATATAAGGAATTCATAATAGTTTTTGATATTCAAAGAGAAACTAAACGTATATGTATACACATATAGTCATATATTAATATATGTATACATATATAATTTGTCATTTATGGTATATATGTATACATATAGAGTTTATGGTTTGTGGTTTATAGTGTATATATATGTGTGTATATATATATACACACACATACACACACATGTAGCTTGTGTGTATGAAAAAATACATGCATAGTGTTATACCATACCATGCTTTTTATTCTTTGAAAATAATATTTAGGAATGTCGGGAGATTGCATTTTATAGAAATGTCTTATTTTATGAGACATTTGCTGTTCACCATATTAACAAAGCATTGTAATATTTTGAGTGCATAAAATAAATGGATATTTACTGGTATTTCAAAGAACAATAACTGATATTTTCATTACAAACTAAAAAATATTTACTTAAGAGATGACTAATTCTTTCCAAATGTCCAGAAGTCATTTAACTCAGGAACGTGTTTGTATCCATTTGAGTAATTAATGCAAGGTACAGGGATCCTTAAACTCAAATGTTGAGAACAGGAGAATTACAAATTATCATGCTTTCTGGTAGACAGCAAAGCTCTTGAGATAAAACTCTAAGAAGATGTGTTAAAAATACAAGTATCAATACACTTTAGTGAAGTTTGAAAAAGTATTTAGATGAAAACTAACAAAAATAATGGTTTCTGTATTTGTGATTTGAAGTATAAGGGACAGAAGAAAAAGTTACTGATATAATACAGAAGATATTAATTTTTTTCTTCATAAATACTTCTACTCCATTTATTTGGAGCATGAGAAGAATGACTTTTAAATACCAGGTTTATTTTTTATATGGTCCAGTTGACCTTTGCATTCTACACTTAAGTTTAAAGTTTTGTTCTCCCTCCCCTCACCCTGCTCCCCTCTCTCTCACTGTTCTCTCTCCCTCCATCTGTCTTAAGTAAGCTCTCTATCTTCCCCCCTTGAACCTCACACTCCCAGGTGTAAATTTATAATAATATTCCTCAGCATTATTGTGAATATCAACAAGATCAATATAAACAAAAAATATTTGAAAACTGTGTATAGCTATCCAAATGGAATTTTTATAACACTTATGACTGTTCGAAAGTATCGGTCCATGTATTTTTGAATAATATTTTCCTCCACCTTGTATTTCTGGTTCACCACTATCCAATTGATTTTAACAGTGACTTGTACTGAGTAGGGATTCAACAAATGAGAGAATTCTATAGGTAATATGTTGTTGGAGTTATTATTACTAGATAAAAGCCTGCAAATGAGTTTTTCACATACTGTTGAGTGAATTGTGTTCTCTTATATTTCAGTGTCAGCATACTGACATTTTACATATTACAAAATGAAAAAGAAATGTAGGGAAAAAAAGATTTTTATGGATGCTCTTAATGAGGTAGTTCTCAATGAACCCAAATACCAAACACTAGCAACCTACTCATAATAGATATATTCATAATTTGAGTGTTTGATTATATTTGTTAAATCGTTTGGTGGAAAGCTCCGTTACCATTTTTGTTTTCATCATTGATTTCAGTAGCAGTAAATCAACTTAACAATACTCATTTTTACCTACTTGGAGATCTACACTGGCTCCTGAATCAGCAGGTGACCCATTAATTTAAGAGACTCATTAGACATAATCAATATGACTTCAGTGCCTTTACTAGCTCTAGAGTCTTAATATTCAATGTCTCTGAAAGAATCAAGATTATGAATTTCATTTAAACTATATTTACTGGTAGATTATACATTTTATCTTATTTTATACCAGTCATTTAAACCATATTAAAGGTATCATTCTTAACTTGATGTTACAACTTATTTAGCAATTTATATTATGCAAATGTATATAGAATATGGAAAATAATAACTATTAATTTTACAATTTAAAGATATTTTCTAATATAAAATCCAATAAAACACAAAAAAAACAAACAATAAATGAAATACTGAAAGTAATTTCTCCTAACTCTTCTAAATATTAAAATGTGTCAAAACAACAAAAGAAAATCCTGGGGTTTTCAGCATAAATATCAACTAAATACATTAAACGAAATAAAATGCATATATAAAAGCTAACATAAAATGTTAACATAAAAAAGAGAGCCCTAAGAAAAGGTCAGAACAATGGCTGATGTAACAGTTTATATGAACTGACAGAAAAAGCTAAATACATTAGCTTCATTAAGCCTATACTTTGGAAATATTTAACCTATGTTAGGGGCTACAGGATATTATGATAAAATTTCTGAGTAAGGGTATGGAGCTATTTAAGCTACCAATTAAACAAATAATTACCACAAATTAACAGTATGCAGGGTGACTCTAGTGTTAAAGCAGTCCCTGTCTAATAGGGCAGAGTGAAAAATTTAACAAGTCTGATAAAGAGACCTACTTCTGTCTTGGTCTTTCTGCAGTTTCAAATTGTGTCACCTTAGTTTTTTATCATTTGCTGATTTTTGTCTGAGACTCATTCTTTATCAAGTTTAGCAGCCACTTTGCTCATACAAGGAAATTTATGCACATTTTTTACATAAAATTTGACATTAAATCCCAACTGCCTGAGTTTGCAATTGCATCAGACATTAAGAGTTTTCATCAACTGAGGAATAATAATAAGAAAGGAAGAAAACCTTACTTTTTGTGCTACTTGAAATAATCCCTTTGTGCAGAAGTAATTGATGCTGCTGTATGTTTAGTGCATACCCCCAGTAAATAGGGTTACCTTTGAAATTTGTGTCAGAGTACTAATACCATGAGAGTCTGCAAAGAAATCATAGCTAAAAATACTGGTACTTTCTCATATTGGTATACTCCCTCCAATGTACTCTTTTTCAAGATAGAGAAGTTTTGAAGGCTAATTATAAAATAAGATACTCCAATGTTTACACACATTATTTTCATACTTGGTGTATATTGTCAGTAGTCTTTCCTGCTGTATCACATGATGGTGTTTAGGTTATGTCAGCATTACAACATGTATTGTAAATTGTCATATTTTTATATTTTGGAGTAATTCAAATAATTGAATTATCACTTTGTTAAAGGTTATTTAGAGCTGAATTCTAAAACCACATGGAATTCTTGCAATTTTAAATAGTAGGTCTTTAAAGGGGTGCCTGGGTGGCTCAGTTGGTTAAGCATCAGACTTTGGCCCACGTCATGATCTCACGGTTTGTGGGTTCGAGCCCCACATTGGGCTCTGGGCTGACAGCTCAGAGTCTGGAGACTGCTTTGGACTCTGTGTCTCCTTCTCTCTCTGCCCCTTTCCCGCTTGTGCTCTGTCTCTCTCTCTCTCAAAAAATAAATAAACATTAAAAAATTTTAAATAGTAGGTCTTTAAATCTGTTTCCTGATCCTTTTATAGTTTTTGATTTGTTATATTTCTTTATAGGTCAATTTTGATCCAATAGTTCTATATAATGTTATAAATTTCCTTGCGATTTTGTAGTTTCTTATAAATATTTTTATAATCATTTGCAAATTTGATTCTATTTTTTATTTCATTACCAATTATAATTTTACTGTGTCTTTTGATTTTAGTCAAGGCAACTGAGAGTTTCTTTTATTGTACTTTACAAAAAGCCAGTTTTTATATATATTTTTAATTTATCTACTAGTTTTCTTTCAATTAATTTCAATGGGAGAAATGTTGAACAGACTGTGCCATAATCATTATTTGGAATATTATGTTGCTTTTAAAGATATTGAATTAAATGTATAATCGTTGATATATATACATATATATCATATGGGTGTATAAATCTATCCATAATGTATTATTAAATGCAAAAACAAGTATTTATGAACAATGCTAAAAAAAGGCTTCTATTGAGTACCTTTTGAATAACTTTGAAAACCTTGATTACCTTTTGAAAATACACATGAAAACCATTAACTGTGTATGTGTTTGAATGCTTTTGTATCTGATAATAATCCCATAACACTTTTCCCACAAAACAAACATGAAAAACTTTAAAAAGGGGGAAAAATTACAAGTAAAATTTTGCTGTTCTATACAGGGCTTTTGTTTGCTTGCAATCCACTCCAATAAATTCAAATAAAACTAGACAGGATGAAAAAAATACAGAAATCTCAAGGCTTCTGTAGATTTTGAAGCAGGAGATGGACAATCTTAGTTGAATGGGTACAAGGTTGTGGGAGATCAGGAATCTCTCACTTCCACATCTTAGAGCCATAATGTCCCTTCTATAGCTATGTCTTTTTGCATGTTCTTTCCTGACAGATTTCCTCTTACTTGTGCCCCCATACATGTCCTAGAACTCATTTTCTTTCTTTCTTTCTTTTGTTTTTAGAACTCACTTCCATAACATGACTTTAAGGGACAAGTTCTACCCCCAAAAGCATAGTTTCTTAGTTTTTCAGATTTGAATCAATTGATCTGCATGTCATAAATAACAAACCAGCTTGTGAATTGTTTCTCGTCCATTCCAGAGTCAACTTCTGGTCTGGTCATCTGTGGCTGAAGGTGTTAATTTCTTGTTCATTGCAAAGAAGCAGTGGACAAAGATTTCCTTAGAAATGTGTTCCCCACATAGATGGTATGAATTTGTAGCTCCACATGGCTTTTTATAAACACTTGGAAAACAACTGAGCAATAAAATGAAATTAAAGCAGGGTTTAAGGATATAAAGCCAATTGTATCATGAGATTGGAGAGAGTATGCCTTTTGAAAGAGAATTATGTAAGGAGCCATTGCCATAAATTAATGTTCTAACTTACCCCAAATTTTCAAGAAAAGAAAATAGGACTTCTTTTTCAGAACCTATAAAAATTTAACAAAATTCTAGGTGATTTAGGTCTCTTTCCAAGAGAGAAAAAAATATGCTGTCTTTTCCAAGACTTAAACCAGTACTAGGCCTAAAGCCTTTATATTTGAGTGGTGACATAACTTGAGTCACTGAATACATGTTCTGTGAATTATTTTAGCTAGTCATAAGAGCTTGGATCATTAATGACTTTGCATAAGATCCCTAACTTTAGTCCTCTACCTAGCTTATGTAAATATCTAATTATTTCTTCTGTGAAAATACCTACTTAATACCCACAATACCCAAAAATTTACCCATGAGGACAAACTGTTTAAGCAATGATTTTGTAGCAAAGAAGAAAATGGTGCATATTCCCTAGCCCCTCTTCTCTACACTTGATTCCATAATTTGATACTCTCAAGCTATTTTCATCATACTTTGGGGAGAATGAGCAGTATAAAATAGTTTTTAAGGCTCTGGAAACAAGTCTTTAAGTTACATCCTGATTTCCATTAAATAACTATGTGAACTTGAACAGTTTACTTTAGCCTTCATTGCCTCAGTTTCCTCAACCACACAAATGGAACAATAGCACCTAATTCCTAGGGTTGTAATACATTTTAAATGAGTTCTTTAAATCAAATTTTATAGAACTCTTTGAAATATATAAAAAGCTCAGTAAATATTCAGTGCTTTATGATAGCAGAAACTTCTCTTTAAATTTGACTGACTTGGTTTTTCCTGATTCATGCCTGAAATTTTGAGTTTCTTGTTCAAAGAAATCTGAAGAGCAGAGTCAGATCTCAGAAAGTCATTAAAAATACACACAACCACACACATGCCCCACCTCCCCCCCAACACTTGTATGTGCACATGCACAAACAGAACTTAATATACCCAACTGTAGGACATTCTATTAACTTAAATATATGTTTTTACAATCGTTTCTATTTAAATGTAATAACTAAATTGTTTGTTTCTCTTAGTGAAAAAAAAATGTGTTGTTTCTCTTAGTGAAAATAATTATACTTTAAATGGAAAAATACATATGGCCACCAAGCAAAGATTATCCACTTTTTTCATTAATAATTATGTTCCTAAGTATTTTTAATAATAAATTAGACTTCAATCCTTCTTTTCCCAAGGAGGAAGATATCATAACAATATTTTCTAAAAATTCTGCTTCCATAAACACATGTAAGAAAGTTAAATCTTGGACTGTAATGACAATTAAAACCACAGGTAAAGTTTGAGTCCCTGGTGATGAACAAGAATAAATGATCCTGAACTAGGAAAGGAGCCAGATGAAGGCACCTAGTCACGAACAGACACCTATAAATCAAGCTATAAACTAAGGACACAAATGAGAAAAAACTGGGTAAGTGACAAGAAAGGAACACTCCAGAAGCAGACGAGTATTGCTCAGAGACTGCAAACTTAGAAGGCAGCTGTCCTCATGGGTTGTCTACATGTGAGAATCCTGCCAAGGTGGATGACTCACTACCTTCTCTATACATTTTTAGGACTTCACTTTGGCTTTTCTCTCTAAAAAGAAAACCCTTCCTTAAATAACCCCAACTTCTTTACATCATCCAAGGCCAATGCCTTTGTTAAAATTTTCATAATAATTAATGTTTTCTTATTCTAAATTCCAATAATAGATTACCTATATACCAATTATGGAATATCCTTATCTATCTTACAATTTCTTGTATCTATGGCTTACCCCCCTTACTGATTCTGCAAAACAAAGAACTGAATATTATTTTTGTATCTTCAAATGTACAGTGTTGCATATGTAATATTGAATATGGAAGGGTAAAAGTAAAACAGGCGAACATGGACTATCAGTAATATTTAACATATATTATCACTACCACAGGAAGTATTTAAGACTCTCCACAATTATAAAAATTGCTATGGGGGATTGGGTCCAAAGAGGTTAATTATGTTTACTAAATATGTTAGCAAAACAAGAATTTAAACTCAGGCTTGTTTTCTGAAACTTCCTGCCAGTTAAGTAGATATATGATAGCTAAATAAATTTACACAAGAAGGGCAGATTAATGGATTAATGTCAATTTAGATAGGCTTCCCTAGTAAAATAATGCAGCTTCTGTTCCCATCCTTTTGATGTTCCATTTCCCTTTATTGAAGAGATGAATTACAGCTGAGAAAGCATGCTCATAAAATTTTTACATGGCACAATATTGCTGTTCCTTGCCTCCTTGGCTCTGTTCATGCTATTCATTCTGTCTAGAATGTCATTCTTTCCCTTGTATGGTTGATAAATACTCATTATTCAATGTCCACCTCCAAAGTCAATTCTTCTGAACGATCATCCCCATTTGCTTTGCTTTCACAATAATCAAGAGAACAAAATCGCACTTTCTCATTTGAGTTACTGCTGAACCTGTGATTAACCTAGTCTCTGAGGCTCTTATCTTCTAATGACTTCTCAGGCTCCTGCATTTCTGCCTGCCCCATTCATTCACAAGACCCAGCCCAGCTGGTCTTTTGTAGTTCCACAAAGTGCTGAGCCGTCTCCCTGCTCAGTGCTCTATTTCAGCCTCTTCTGTTTACCTGGAATATTCCCCAGTACCCTCATCTTCCCTTACGTAACTAGTTCTTTATACTTTGGTTTCAGTTTGAATGCCACTTTCTTAGAGAACCATTACAAACCACCCAACTGAGTCTTTTCCTGCCATTTACTTTTGTGTGTTTTCATCAGAGCACATTCAAATATTTCTAATTGTTTATTGTATCTATATATTTAATATTTATATCTCTCATGGATGATAAAATCCAAAAGATAAGGACTACATCTATGTTGCTCATCAAATTATGAACAAGAAATATTTATCATACACTTTTCTCTGGTCACTCTATTTACTGGTATAGCAGCATTTACTCGAAGTCCAAACTGGAAGCTGATTTCAATTGATTACTATAATTTTTGAAATGCATCTAGTACTTATACAGGCATATGATATCCACTCAGAAACTGATGATTATCTGGATAAAATAAGTGATTATTCTACTTCACTATCATCCACCACATGCCAACAATGGACTAAACATTCTGGAAATAAAGACCAACCTGGAAGATGCCTGAATTGACTACATCTCCTCAGACGTTCACTGGGACAGCTTACCAACCCCTAAAGGGACCAATATTTCAATCTGGTTAGTTCCCTACCTACTCCAAGGGTCCTCCCTTGCTCCACCAGATTGCTATAGGAGCCTAAGTGTCTGAAGGCCAATTGTTGAAATTTCTTTTCTCCTATGCATCAGTTTTGTACAACTATCTTTTTTCTTTCACAATTGTCCCAGTCTCACAGATGTGTGCACTTAGACAGAAATACTAAAAACAAAACAAAGAAAAACAGGCACTCAGCCTGGCTCATCAGTACTACCTAGAAAAAAGCATTTGCATTCCTTTCAATAAATATCAAGAATAAATAAATAATAAATAAATAAACAAATAAATAAATAAAGTGAGTAAGTGATTATTAATAAAGAATTGTATTAGGCAGAATAATTGCTCCCTAAAGATATCTATGTCTTAATATCTTAATCTCTGGAGCCTGTGAATATGTTATGCTACATGAAAAAAGGATTATATTTAAAGACCTTAAGGTTGGGGAGATTATCTGGATTATCTTGGTGGATTTGTTCTAATCACCTGAGTCCTTAACAACAGAAACTCTTTCCCAGCTGTGGCCAGAGTCTTGAGGCAACAAAAGAGTCAGAGAGATGCACTGTTCTGGCTTTGAAAATGGAGGGGGTGTTAAAACATAAACCGAAGCACATTAATATTTTTAAGAGTTTAAGTATACATCAATTTGATTGGGGCAGCACCAACTGGAAAGTAGTTCGGCATGCTTCACCAGCAGGAGCTAGGGCAAAAGTTTTTAAAGAGAAGGCACAGAAAGAAAGCAAGAAAATTTTGATTGCCTACAGTGTAGGTAGTCACTCTATCTGGGAAAGCTTAGTTGGCTGTTTGTGATTATTTCTAAATTTCATTTTCTTGGATTCATGTACATTGACTGGCTCAGATTTTGGGTTACTTACACAGGCTATCAAGACAGTAAAGCCACTCCAATCTTATGGCCTCTTTATGTAATTGCTTTAACAGTAGCCATGAACAAAAGAATGTGGGTGGCCTATGGAAGCTGGAAAATGCGAAGAAATGTATTATCCTCTAGAGATTTTAGAGACGAACACAGTCCTAGAAGCACTTTGATTTTACCTCAGTGAGACCCATGTCAAACTTCTGACCTACAAAAGCATAAGATATTTTGTTTGTTGTTATCTTAAGTCATTAAAATATGGGAATTTTTCACAGCAACAGTACAAAAATGATTACAGAAATATATAATACATAAGTAAGGTGACAGAATTCAGATACAGAAAATTCTTTTTCTTTAAATTAAAAAAAATTTTGTTTAATATTTTTTTTATTTATTTTTGAGAGAGACAGACAGAGCACAAGCAGGAGAGGGGCAGAGAGAGGGGAAACATAGAATTGGAAGCAGGCTGCAGGCTCTGAGCTGTCAGCACGGAGCCTGACATGGGGCTCGAACTCAAGAACCAAGGGATCATGACCCGAGCCAGAGTCAGACGCTTAACCGTCTGAGCCACCCAGGTGCCCTGAAAAAATTTTCAATTATTCAGAAAAATGGGCTGAAATAAACACAGTTCAACTGTGACTGTAAAACAGTATAAAGGCTTATGTTTAAAACAAAATGTCACTGGATTAGAGATATCTAACTTAGCAGAGATTCATGTACAAAAGACCTTGGATTTCTAACTTGATGATGATCATACCAGGAGTAAGAATTGTGGAAATTCTCTTAAAGCAGCTAATGGAACTTTAGATTACACTGGTTGAATTCTGGTAAGATAAGAGACAATTGGGCTACTCTGTTCCACAGTGCTCACATGACATCACGTTTGTTGTATATTGCACCATAACACCATGTCATATTTTAAACACACTGAAAAACAGCTACCTAGGCTGGAGTAAGCTTCTGAATTAAAATTATATAAAAATAGGGGCACCTGGGTGGCTCAGTCGTTAAGCGTGTGACTTCAGCTCAGGTCATGATCTCACGGTCTGTGAGTTCGAGCCCTGCGTCGGGCTCTGTGCTGACAGCTCAGAGCCTGGAGCCTGTTTCAGATTCTGTGTCTCCCTCTCTCTCTGCCCCTCCCCTGTTCATGCTCTGTCTCTCTCTGTCTCAAAAATAAATAAACATTAAAATTATATAAAAATATATTTAAATAAAATGGGTTGAAATATGCAAGATTCAATAGATTGTAAGTCAATATAATTACTGCAAATATTTATTTGCTTGTCTTTCTAGCAGGTACAAGGTCATCTTTATTATGTACGTAAGAACAGAAAATAGGAGGAAGGTCAGTGAATGACAGTGAGTGACACTGGACTGGATTCTATATTGTATGGAGGTAGGGACAAGGTCTATGTCAAAGAGAAGATGCTAATTCTTTCATGCATTTCATTCTTTCATGCAAAATTTCCCAATAGTATAATTATCTGAAAGTCTACCAATGGGTTATTATCAACATATATTTCTTCTTGCTACTAATATATGGTATTTTTTCCTGAATGAACACCCACTATTCTCTTTTTAATAGTAAGTGCACATAACTACACAGTTTTTTTTGTTCATAGTCTAACTTAAGACTTCTATCATTTCATGCAATGCACATACTCACATTGAGTAAATAAACCAAGAGTTAAAAGTTTACATAAATAATATTATTTAAGAACAAATTATGGTAAGAAATACCTTATGGTAAATATGAAATATGTTTAATATCATGACTAAGAAAAGCATAGTAAGTTTTTCATCATCCCACTCAATTAGATTGTCATCATCCTACTCAATCAGTTAAAAAAAGATAAGAATAAAAAATAATAAAGAAGGTAAAAAGATTTTGTTTATATTAATTATAGACTAGATTACCAGGAAGATAAGAGAGGCATATTAAATATGTGAAGCTATAATTGTTTGGGATTTTTCAGAACTAATAAGAAATATCAATCCTCAGATACAAAATGCTCAGTTAATCCCAAGCAAGATAAATGAATTTTTATCTATGAATTTCTATCAATGAATGTTTATCAGTGAATCTTCCCCTAGATACAGTATAAAAGAACACAACCAAAGATATAGAGAATTTAAAAAAATGACCCAAAAGACAATATCTCAAATAAGCAGCAGTTGACTTATAGGGGTTATAGTTGACATATGCTTGACTTACACAACTTATCAAAATCAACAATAGAAACAATAAAATGTTAAGATCTTTTCAATAACTACTACTACTAATAATAATAGCCAACATAGCTATTCTTCTATAACTGGTGAAGTTTTTTTTTAATCAAAATTAAAGATGAACTAAAGATACATACACTCAGAAACTTAGAGAAGTCATTAACAGGAGACTTGTATGAAAGGAAATCACAAACGGTGTTCTTTAATCAGAGGGATTTGCTAGTAGAAGGAAATTCTGAGAAGGAAAAAAGGAAGAAAGATCAAAGACATTGGTAATAGAGGGAAAATGTAAATAAAACATTATATTGAGGGTATAAAACAGATGGGGTGGAGAAATCAAATAATATTATTATTATTTTTTTTAACGTTTATTTATTTTTGAGACAGAGAGAGACAGAGCATGAATGGGGGAAGGTCAGAGAGAGGGAGACACAGAATCTGAAACAAGCTCCAGGCTCTGAGCTGTTAGCACAGAGCCCGACACGGGGCTCGAACTCACGGACTGCGAGATCATGACCTGAGCGGAAGTTGGCGGCTCAACTGACTAAGCCACCCAGGCGCTCCCAAATAATATTATTTAAAATGACGTACAAGAGTAATGCAGAAGTCATGAGGATGGTAAATGAAATCAAAGTTCTCTAAATCTGTTATCTTGGAAAATAGCAAAAGTTTAAAATCAAGGTGTCAGCAAGGCACGCCACATCTGAAACTTGCAGGAGAATCTTTCCTTAATTTTTCCTGGTTTCTGGTATTTTGTGTACAATCTTTGATGTTCCTCGGTTTATAGCTGCAGTGGTCCAGTCTGCATTCATCATCACATATGTTCTCACTGAGCATATCAATTTTCAAATGACCATCTTCTTATAAATACACCACTCATATTAGAGTAGGACCCCACCACTTCCTGTATGACCTCTTCTTAGCTAACTGAATATGCAACAAGCCTATTTCCAAAAAAGGTCACATGTTGAATTAGGTTTAGGACTTCAATATATCTTTTTTTTGGGGGGAGGAGTGGAGGGTGGGGGGTGGGGAACACAATTCAGTCCATAATACTCATTGATAGAATAGAAACAGGATATATAGCTTCCAAAAGAGTAAAGATAATAAATATTTCTTTAAAAATTTTTTTAAACATTTATTTATTTTTCAGAGACAGAGAGAGACAGTGCACAAGCAGGGGAAGGGCATAGAAAGAGGGAGACGCAAGATCCCAAACAGGCTCCAGCTCTGAGCTGTCAGCACAGAGCCCTAGGCGGGACTCAAGCCCACAAACCGTGAGATCATGACATGAGCCGAAGTCAGATGCCTAACCAACTGAGCCACCCAGAAGCCCAGAGAATAAATATTTCTTAAGCAATATTCCTAGCAAACAAAGAAAAAGGAAGAGCATGAAATAAAAGGCAGAGCAGAAAAATCAAAAGCTCAAAAGAATAAAGTGGAATAAACTGAACTATAATTATATTGAATGTGTTACATTTTATTAATTAAAACTATGGTTAAAAGACAAAGATCATCAGACTAGATGAAATAACAAGTTCAATCATATGCAACTGTGAGTCATCTAAAATATATAATTACAAAAATGTTGAAAGTACAAGGATGAGAAGAGATATACTGTAAAAATAAAAAAGAAAATTTATTAGCTAGTATAGTATGATATTAGACACAACTTATTTTAAGGTAAAAATATAAATAATATCTTCAACATGATAAATGCTTAAATTTATTTACGATATATAACATTTTATAAGTTGTATGACCATAGCACCAAAGCGTATCAACAAACTTCTTCAGGGACAAAGTGAAATAAACCAATCAGAAATGGGTATCTTATTCAACACTGTAAATAATAGAATAGGCAGACAAGATGTTAGTAAAGTTATTGGAGATTTGAAACATATGGTGGAAAATACTCGTCATAAAGTATTTATATAAAACAATGCACCTATCAGGTTAAGAGACATTTATTTCAGAACATATGGATCATTTATAAAAGTTGTTCATGTCATACGCTGTAAAGCATATCTAAATCTTTCAAAATATTGAAGCCATACAGAATGTGCTCTCTAACCACACTGCAATTTAGATTCAGATGCATTTTAATAAACAAACAAATAAATAAATAAATAATCTTTACAGTCTGGAAATACGGGATTATACTTCTAGTCAATCTATGGGGAGAAAGAAATCATAGTATATTTTTAAAATTATTTAAAATTTTTTTAATGTTTATTTTTGAGACAGAGAGGGACAGAATGTAAGTGAGGGTGGGGCAGAGAGAAGAGGGAGTCACAGAATCCAAAGCAGCTCCAGACTCAGCTGTCAGCACAAAGCCCGCTGTGGGGCTCAAACCGGTAAACCGCAAGATCATGACCTGAACTGAAGTCTGATGCTTACCGACTGAGCCAACCATGCGCCCCTAAAATTATTTTGAATTAATAATAAGCGCAACTCAGAACTGTAAGATGTAGTTAAAGAAAAACCTATGGGAAATGTTTATGTTGGAAACGAATAAAGTTAAAATCAAGTCACCTCAATAAATTAAAGAAAGCAATAGTAGAAAGTGTTCAAGAGATTAAAAACTAGAAGAAAATATTTAAAAAAAAAGTAAAATTAATGAAACAGAAAAAAAAATCACATAATTGAGAGGATCAAGAAAGACTAAAGCTGGTGCATTATGAAAATCAATTTTAATAAAAATGTATGATGGCAGTGACAAAACAGAGGGAGAAATTACAAATATCCTATGTCAAGAATGAAAAGGGAGTATCACTTTAAAAAGAAAATGGGATAATTATGAAAAAAATTTTCCCATTAAGGACAAATGAAACAATATCTCAATAAATACAAATTAAGAAACTTAATACTAAAAAACGTGAAGAATCATTTAAACATTTAAAAATTGTATTGCTAGTGAAAATATAGCCCCAAGAGAAAGGATTAATTCCAGAGAGCATAACTGAGACTTAACCAAAAAAGAAGACAAAATCCAAATTAATACAACTGTTTGAAATTAATTTTCTAAATCTAGAGAAGTCCTGATATTCAAACCTTACAAGGATAGTAGAAAAATGGAAATTATAAGTAATTTCATTATAAATATAGTCATGAATATATTAAACATTAATACACTGAATAGCAATGCATAAAGGATATTCATGGAGGTTAGTTTAACATATTACACATCATATTTACATATTACATATTATATTAACAAATTAAGGGAGAAATATACTCAAAAAACATTTTCATGAGCAACTCAAAAGATTCACAAAAAAAGCTTTTAATGAATTTCAAAAAATATTCATTTTAATATTTACATAAAATTTTAGTCAAGTAGACATATAGGGGATGTCCCTAAACTTGATAATTTATAGCTAGACAATTCTTACAGTAAACAAATTATTTAGTGCTGAGATATTTAAATCTTTCCCTTTAGAAGCTGTAAAAGACAAAACCTACTAATTGCACAAATATTCAAGATTATTAAATATGAACAAGATATTTGAATGCTTATTTCATAAAATAGAACATCAAAATGACCAGTAAACCTATGAAATCTCATCTCAGTTCATTAATTATTTGGTCAAATGTAAATTAAAACCACAATTAGATTTCAAAACACAGTCACTGGTTGGAAACATGGAAAGTGTGATAATACCAAGTATTGACAAGAATGTGGAGCATTACACATTGTCATATACCCTTGTAAATTCACACAACTATTTTAGAAAATATCAGGCATTATCTTATGCCTTTGAAATATACATAACCAAGCAATTCAAACACTAGACATATATTCAGTATACACAAATGTCTATGTAGTCATGGATCACTGATATGTGTGTAATAACATGTAGAAACATCCCCAAATGCACATAATACAATGGATATACTCATACAAGGGATTACTACGTTGCAATGAAACAATACAAACCAGAGCTACACGTAACAATAAAGATGAATTTTGCCTACCTAATGTTGAGTGAATTATACAAGACACAAAAGAAAACATACAATTTAATTCCATGTATATAAATTTAAAACAGGAAAAATAAAAAAAAATGTCAGAGATTTCCACATGGGTGGCAAATAAAATACTAATAAAAGCAAGGAGCAAGCTTCAGATTACGTATATATGTACATAAGTTTCCTCAGGTGGAGAAGAGGCTTCAGAATTAGTAAAGTGGTCTCTTAGAGTACAAATGATATGGTGTTTTTTGACCTGGGTGGTAATGAAACAGCCAAACAGGTACATGTAATTTGCATACACATTTCTGAATAAGTATTATGCAACACAACGTTAAAAAATCTTTAAGGATGCCTGGGTGACTCAGTCTGTTAAGGGTCTGACTGGGTTTTTTTTTTTAACTTTTTGTTTTAATGTTTATTTATTATTTTTGAGAAACGGAGAGAGGGTGAGTAGGGGAGGGGTGGATAGAGGGGCTCCAGGCTCTCAGCTGTCAGCACAGAGCCTGACACTGGGCTCGAACTCACAGACTGAGATAGATCATGACGGGAGCTGAAGTCAGACACTCAACTGACTGAGCCACCCAGGCACCCCTAACTGTCTGACTCTTGATTTCTGCTCAGGTCATGATCTCAGAGTTCATGAAATGGAGCCCCACATCCATCCAGAGCCTGCTTGGGATTCTTTCTCTTTCTCCACCACTCCCCTCTCATAGGAGAGCACATGCATACTCTCTGTCTCTCAAAATAAATAAACATTTAAAAATATTTAATGTTTTCATAATTAAAAATAAGATAAAGCACAAGTTTTCACATAAGAAATAGATTTTATGCAGTCCTTATTGTAAATTATATTTCAATTAGTGTATCTAAATTATTTCTAAGCAATCTACACATTTTACCAAATTGGACACTTTAACTACATATAAAAGGAAAAGAATTATACTGGGGAAAGTGCAGAAATTGTGAACAAAATTGGAAATAAATGAGGTGCCACTCATCAGAAACCAGAATTTTTTCTATCTCTGGTCCTCATAAATGTTTTGACACACTCACACCCCACATGACTTGTGTGTGTGTGTGTGTGTGTGTGTGTGTGTGTATGCTTGTATAAATGTTATAGACAGAAATCAGGGTATCGGAAAACTGATTGTACTTCAAAATAACATTTGAAAATTTGGATTAGATGTGCACTGACTGCCATCTGCTAGGGATATGATTCACAATAAGGGGCTACAACCCCCAACCCCATAACACACACACACACACACACACATACACACACACACACTCCTTCAGAAGCATCTTGGTTGTTTCATCAATCTCAAGTCTTGGACATTAGAATTTGTTTCTGTATCATTGCCTTATTTCTTCTTTAAACATCTTAGAGGTGTGGTGAGATGGCAAGGGCGAGGGACACAGCTGCTTTATTTTAAGTAGAGGGCGAGAGAAGTTTGTAACATAATTGATTAGCCTCTACTGAATCCTGCTAATGTGCTCAGGACTGATCTAAGGGCCTTTTGTGAATTGTTAATTGTAACAACTGTAACAATTATAACAATTGTGAATTGTTAGTCCTTTTAACAGTTCTATGACTTATATTATGATGCTTAGTTTATAGATGAAGAAGCAAAAGCACAAACTGTTTAGGTATCCTGCCCAAAGTTATACAGCTGGTAAATGGTAAATTTAGAAATTAAACACAGGCAGTCTAGCTCCAGGCAACCCATTCTCTTAACAGTACTTCCTCTCTATTATTAAAATAATCAATTTGTTTTCTGACATTGTCATACTTACGAGAATAATGCCATGTGTAATACATTTTAAAAACAAAACGAACTTAATGGAGAACCTGACCAGTTATTATGTTTTTTCCTGTTTTTCCTCCTTTTCTCTTTTTTCCAAAGGAATAAAAAACATTATAACACTCAGAAAAATTGTGAGTTATTTTTGTCATACTTCGCAGATCTGTTTTACTTCCTTTTCAGTGATGATGATATATTTTGGTTTGGTTTTGGTTAAGCTGACAGAATATAGTAACATAATTTAGCCAGTTGTCTTTTAATAACCAGACTTGTATAACAGCAGATTTTTCTGATCAAATTTAATTTTTATTTTTTTTATTTTTTATTTTTTCATTTTATTTCATTTTTTGTTTAGTGTTTTTAAACCTTTATTTTTAGAGAGAGAGTATGAGCAAGGAAGGAGCAGATGGGAGGGAGAGAGAATCCTTTTTTTAAAATTTATTTTAACATTTATTTTATTATTTTTGAGAGAGAGAGACAGAGAAAGAGCATGAGTGGGGGAGGGGCAGAGAGAAAGGGAGACACAGAATCCAAAGCAGGCTCCAGGCTCCAGGCTCTGAACTGTCAGCACAGAGCCCTACACAGGGCTCAAACTCATAAACTGTGATATCATGACCTGAGCCGAAGTCGCACACTTAACAGACTGAGCCACCCAGGCTCACCCAGATGTATATAATTTTTAACACTCCTAGGTTAGTCATTATATAAACTAAATATTTCTAATTCTATTCCCTGGCACTTGGTAAATGGCAATCCCTGTGGTCTTAAAGTGAGGTGTGGCCATATGAATTGCTTTTTTCAGTGTATGTCTCATGGCGGCAGAGCTTTATGAGCCAGCATAATTCATTACCTTCTCTTTGTCTCTACCACCATACCAGATTTAGCTGATGAATGCTCTGTTAGCATGGTTCCAAGACTGAGATGTAGCAGGACTCCAGTCGACACTGATAGACATGGAAAATGGAAAGGAAATAAAGTTCTGCTGAGATTCTTGGATTCTTTATTATCACAGCATAACCTAGATTATCCTGACAGATACTCTTGCTAAAGCAGACGTATGCAGGATTCTCAAAAGAAATTATTTGATTTTACAATGGTACTTTCTTAGGAACATGCTGCCTCAGCATGAATGTATTATGTTGTTTTAATAACTTCCTGTATACTAACAAAATAACTATTTTAGGATTTACAGAATAAGGATGGTGATATAAAATCATACATATAAGCTTAGTATTTGCTGGTAAAGCAGGGAACAAATTATTCTTATAAATTGTTACAAAGATTTTGTGACAATATTGAATACCCGTTCTCTACTACTTCTGTATTTTTTATATTGCGATGCAATACTGATGCCATATTAACTTGTTATATATAGAGATATGCAGTCTAGAAATGTCCATTACTTTTTCTCTCCATTTTTTGAACTTACTTTTCTCTTTTTTTTTAAATTTTTTTTAATGTGTATTTATTTTTGAGAAAGAGAGAAAGTGCGAACAGGAGAGGAGCAGAGAGAGAGGGAGACACAGAATCTGAAGCAGGCTCCAGGCTCTGAGCTGTCAGCACAGAGCCCGACGTGGGGCTCGAACCCATGAAGCATGAGATCATGACCTGAGCCGAAGTCGGACACTCAACCAACTGAGCCACCCAGGTGCCCTTACTTTTCTCTTTTTTAACAAAGGTATTTTTTTTTTCTGAAATAGCTTTATTTCATGTCATTTTCTGTCCCAATTATGGAGTTCACAATAAAAATTTATGATTGAAAACGATTTTCATATGTTTGCTAGACACAGTATTAATGTTAACTAATTGCTCTCTTATTTATTTATTTTGAGAGAGAGAGAGAGAGAAAGAAAAAGAGAGAGTGAGCAGGGTAGGGGCAGAGAGAGAGGGAGAGAATCCAAAGCAAGCTCCTTGCTGTCAACACAAAGCCCAATGTGGGGCTCAAACTCATGAACCATGAAGCCTGAGCTTAAACCAAGTGTTGGATGCTTAACTGACTGAGCCACTGAGGTCCCCCAATGTTAGTTGCTTTCATAATAACAGCACTTTGTTATCACTGCTGCTATTTGTTAAAGAAGTAAAGCTCAGGGGAATCGATGACTCAGCACTTCATAGATGACAAAATTCAAAGTAGTTCAACTTGCCCATGCCTCAACAAGTGAAAAACTGAACTTCCATTTAGTAAAAAATGCATCACATCACTCCTTAAAACACTGGGTAACCATTGCATTGTAATTTTGTTGTTGTTGTTGTTGTTGTTGGCAGAAAACTTGACTCTAATGGAAGCTCATTCAAGTGGAATTCAGATTTACATATTCCAATGCATTGCAGCAATTTCTACTTTACCGTAACTGAAAAATCACTACATCTCTATTTTCTACAAGTGAATCTTACAGTATATGCATAATGTTACTGTTGCAAAATTATATAATATGCAATATTGTTCTACTCACAACACATTAAGATCCTCTATGCTAATCATTTGCCAGCTAAGATATCAAATTGCCCAGTAGTCACTGCTTCAAAGCCTATCACAGAAAAACATATAGCTGTTTTAACATATAAGCAGAAAAGAAATGGACCTATAGTTCAGCATGATAACTTTCATCTAGAGTCTCTTAGTGTTTATGTGTGGAATGTTATATGAAGAATGGATGGCAATTTATTTATATGCATCCTCAGTTTTCTATCCATATTCTATTTCTAACCATGCTTGTAATTGACATTGCGACTGTGTCTGAATTCAATACTTTCTAATGGCTGTAATGGCATCAAATTCATTCTTGCAGGAGCACCAGGCCTGTGTAAGTACTGAAAGTCCTAACTAAAAGAATGAAATTGGGAATGAAAAAAAAGACCTAGAATTTCCATTAAGAGAATTATAGACTATCAGATGAATTCAAAAGTTAAAGAAAGTTCCCAGAAGCATCAACATAGCAAAAGAATAATGAGGTACTTTGGCATGGATTTATAGTAATAATTGTCACACCTGTGGTTGAATGTGAGTCTGTAAGAAATTTTGCTTCAGTACAGAGAACGATCATTAAAACTGTATCTACCAGGCATTTTACATAGATAATTACTTTTTATTGATTCATCAGAGAAATTTTGACTAAATAGAAGAGTTATATAATTTATCTAAAAAAGGTGAAAAATTTTGCTGAATCTATTATCTTCTCAGTTATAAATGTAATATTCAAGAGACTATAATTTGACAACAACTTTGGTGAGTTTGCACACAAATCTCTCATACTTGACATTATAATTCAACCAAATCTTTCTAATCTAAATTTTTCATGTAAGAGGTAAGTGAGGTGGGCTGCAATACTATCCTAATAAATCTTAGGACAAAGTAAAATATTTGAACATATATATTTATTAGTCCCCATTAATGTATTTATATCCTCCCATGTTGTACTGTTAGGTCTCTAAATAGCTTAACACCTGAATCTTAGATTATTTCCATATCAATTTTCTAAAAAACACCAAGATTTTCAGAGAGAAAAGATATAAAACTAATACTTATCTCTTTTTTAATTATTACATAGGTTCCATGCCCAGCGCAGAGCTGGGCACAGGGCCTGAACTCACAATGCTGAGATCAGGACCTGTGCTGAGATCGAGACTCAGATGCTTAACTGACTGAGCCACCCATGTACCCTAATACTTATTTCTTTAAGTACTAATTAATTTAATTTGTTATTCAGTGATATACAATATAATAGAATACATATTATTCAAATGTATGTATAAATATATGCATAAATGTTATAAATAAGACTATTTCTGAAACTCAAAAGTGAGGTCCAAAAAAGATATAAGAAACACTCATTAATAAGTAGCAATTATGCTGTTGAAACACTGAAATTAACATCCTGTATTTATTGCTTTTCTATCCTCCTACTAAATTTTGCCAATTAGATACAGAAGGTCATAGGAAGACTCAAAGCACATTTATAGGGGTAATTGTACTGAGAGTAATCCAATTATGTTTAAATGCTTCCGTGATGTTATCATTCTTATGGAAACCTCTGTTACACCAGCTTCATTTAGTAGACAGAGCAGATGTTGCTTTCCTTTTGCCTACTTCCCCTCATCCTACTAAGTCCAGAATGTGGTCCAGTCAGGATATTATTCAGAAGAAAATGCCTTGATACTAGTTTCTTTAAGTTAAATTCATTGGCTATACATAGATGTCCAGATTAATGTGTAAGGGATTGGAAAATGATGAGCTATTTCAAGTATTTTCTACATCATTAACATGATTAATCTATGTCTGTATTATACAACCCCAGCTCTCCAAATATTCTATCATGAGGAATAATATTGAGCAAGGGGTTATAATTTATCAAAGTTATGGTAGAAAAATGACCCTAGCTTAGACTTTCTTGATTCTTTTTCCTGAATGTCATGTATTCTAAATTATCAAAAAAAGTCATGAGAAAGTAACTGTTAGTGGCAGTCCAAGATGGTGGTGTAGAAAGATCCTGAACTCACTTCTTGCCATGGATATCCAATCTACATCTACATATGGAAGAGCTCCCTCTGAAGAAGAACTGAAAACTAACTGAAATGCTCTTCCACAACAAAAATAAAAGGGCCATATCAAGATTACAGGGGAGGCAGACATGTGGTCTCACCAAAACCCCACCCTAGTCTGGAATCTCCCTAGTCTGGAGCTTCTCCCTGATAAGTGAGGGGTGTGGACTTCAGGTCCTGAAACCCTAGGGATCTGGATCAGAGAGATGAGCCTGTGAAAGATCTGGCTTTGAAAACCAATAGGCTAATATCCAGGAGACCCAAAGTGCTGTAGGAAACTTAGATACTCCTTTTAAAGGGCTCATGTTTAGACTCACTTGCCTGGGATCCAATGCAAAAGCAACAGTTTGCCAAGAGGTACACAAAGGAGACTTATTTGCTATTTTTAAAGCATCTTCCAGAGGGGCAGGGACCAGTTGGGACTTTCTGAAGGATTGGAGGCACTGCCATTTTTGTTCTCTCCTTCTACCTGGCTAGTGCAGGGATCCACATGAGGACACAGCACCCTTCTGGTACCTTGCTAAAGCAGGAGGCCACAAGTGGTCACAGCATTATCCTGGTGTCTTGCTAAAGTTGATGGAAATGTGCAGCCACAGAATTCTCCCATAGCTTTATTAAAACCTGTCAGTGGGTATACACAATTATAGCACTTTTCTGCTGCCTTTCTAAAGCTGATGATGTGCTAAGGCACAGCATTCTCCCACTGCCTTGCTAGGATTGGTGGGCACACATAATCAAAGGATTTTCCCACTGCCTTTTAAAAGTCAATAGGCATGCCCCATCCCCAACATTCTTCCATTGCCTAAATAAAGCTGGAAGATGCCTGCAGTCTACATAGGGATATCCCTTAACACCTGACTATAGTGGCTCAGGTCTTGAACTCCTGGGACCCAAGGCACTATAAAAATCAGAAAGACAGTTCTTGGCAGGCTACGCCCTCCACAGTATTGCACAGACAGCAGACTGAAACACGCCCCTAGTCTTCCTGTGAAAAAGGACTATTTACTTGGCCTTGAGCTTCAGCTTGTAAGACATGCTTTAGGTTTGCTATACATTTGAAAAACTATGCAGGTGCTATCAAGAAATGTTGATGGGGGACACCATCATTGGGCTCTCCCTTGCCCACATTATGGTTCATGTATTCCTCTCAGAAAGGAGTTTATACACTTGCCTGAAGTCCAAATTTTTGCAATGGTTTCCCAGGGTACAGCTCAAGATATCCTAGTTTGAAGGCCAGCAGGGTTTATGATTTCAGTCTCACAACACTGTATAAAATCTCAATAACTTAAAAGCTAGTGCCTGTTGATCTAGCTTCCAAATGGCCTGAATCTAAGTGTTGACTGAGATCCCTCCCTATGAAATGCTAACATATCTTGGCAGATCCTCAAAAACTGGGACCTAGCAAGAATAAATCATTATGCTCAGACAACTTCAAAAGTTCAAAAGACAACCAAGAGCAAAGGCAAAGTTGATGATCAGGTTCATCTCCTATACAAAGTCACTCCTTCAAGACTGGGAGAGGCACTTATTTTGCTAATACACAGAAACAAACACAAATAGTCCAGCAAAATGAAAACAAACAAAAAAATAAATAAACAAAACAAAATGCAAAGTGAAAAAAAAGGAATATATTCCAAACCAAAAAGCAAGATTAAGCCTCAGAAAAAGACAATGAAACAGAGGTAAGTAATGATAAAGGTTTCAAATTAATGGTCATAAAGATCTTACCAAATTTGGGGAAAGAATAGATGAACTAAAAACTTCAACAAAGAGATAGAGAATATAAGAAAATACAAAACAGAAGTCACAGAGCTGAAGAATACAATAAATGAACTTAAAAACATCACTAGAGAGGTTCAATAGCAAACGGAATGAAGAAGAAAAATGAATCAGTGATCTAGACGACAGGGTACTGGAACGCACCTAGAGCAGCAAAAATAATTTTAAAAAGAATTGTAAAACTAAAGACAGTTAATACTTGTGGGATAACATCAAGCAGAATAATATTTGGATTAGAAGGGTCCCAGCAGGAAAAAAGGGGAAAAAGGGGGCAGATAATGTATTAAAAATATATTGGTTAAAATTTTTCCTAACCTGGGGCAGGAAAAATATATCCAACTGCAGAAAGCACAGAGACTTCCAAATAAGATGAACCCAAAGAGATCCTCACCGGGATATGTTATGACTAAAGCATTAAAATTTACAGATAAACATAATTTTAAAAGGAGCAACAGGCAAACAACTTTTCATGTACAAAGGAACCCCCATAATACTATCAATAGATTTTTCAGAAGAAACTCTGCAGGTCAGGAGAGAAGGGTATGATACATTAAAATCTTCCAACCAAGAATACTCTACCTGCCAAAATTATCATTCAGAATTAAAGAAGAGATAGAGGAAATCAAATGCAAAAGAAGTTTATCATCATTAACCTAGTTTTACAAGAGATATTGCAGGTACTTCTTTAAGCTGAAAAAAAAAAAACCCACTAATTAGTAATAAACAATACTGGTAAAAGAAAAAAAAACCTTATGAAAGTAAAAGTCTCACTGGTAAAGGTAAATATATTGTAAAAGTAGTGGATTAATCCCTTATAAAGCTAGTATGAAGGTTAAAATACAAAAGGCATAAAGTTAACTATAACCATAGTAATTATTTAAGGGCTACAAAACATAAAAAGTTGTAAAATATGACACCAAAAACGTAAGTCATCGGGTTATAGGGAATAAAAATATACAGTTTTAGAATGAATTCAAATTTTAGTTGGTATCAACTTAAAAATAGATCACTTTATAGATTTAAAGTCTATTAAATGTGAAACTCATTATAATTACAAAGTAAAAAAAAACAAAGTAAAAACGTATAGTTGATAGACAAAAAAAGATAAAGCAATCTAATATAACACTAAAGAAAGTCTCAAATTAAAAGGCAAGAGGGTAAGAGATGAATAAAACATAAAGGAACTACAAAAACATCTAGAAAATAATTTTTTAAAATGGCAATAATACATACATATCAATAATTACCTTAAATGTAAATGAACTAAATTCTCAAATCAAAAGACACAGATTGGCTAAATTGATTTAAAAAAAAAAAGAAAACAAGACTCAGCTATATGCTGCTTATAAGAGACTCACTTCAGATGTAAGCACAAAAACTGAAAGAGTGATTCCATGCAACTGGAACTGAAAAGTGGTTTAGCTATACTTATATCAGACAGAATAGATATTAAAACAAAGTCTGTAATAAAACACAAAAAAGGGTATTACATAGAGATAAAGGGGTCAGTCCAACAGAGGACATAACATTTAGCAATACTGATGCACGCAACACAAGAGGACCTCAATATATAAAACAAATATTAACAGACCTAAAGGGAGAAATTGACAGCAAAACAATAATAGTAGGGGTCTTTAACACTCCACTTACATCAGTGAGTAGATCATCCAGACCAAAAATTAATAAAGATAAATTGGCCTTAAATGACACATTAGACCAAATGGACTTAATAGATATGTATGGAATATTCCATCCAAAATAGCAGAATTCACATTCTCTTCAAGTGTACATGGAGCAGTCTTTAGGATAGATCACATGTTAGGCCATAAAATAAAGTCTCAATAAATTCAAGAAGAATGAAATCATGTCAAGCATCTTTTCCATCATCAATGGTATGAAAGAAATCAATTACAGGAAGAAAGCTGGAAACATCACAAATACTGGTGATTAAACAACATGCTACTGAACAACTAATGGGTCAATGAAAAAATAAAAAAGACAAGTAAAAAATACCTTGAGACAAATGAAAATAAAAATACATTACAAAATCTATAATGGGATGCAGCAAAAGCAGTCCTAAGGGTACTTCATGGCAAAATAGACTTACCTCAAGAAACAAGAAAAATGTCTAACAATCTAACTTTACATCCAAAGTATCTTTAAAAAGAACAAGTGAAGCTTAATATTAGTAGAAGGAAAGAAATTATGAAGATCAGAGAGGAAATAAATGAAATAGAGATTTAAAAGACAATAGAAAAGATCAATGAAATTAAGCGCTGGTTCTTTGCAAAAAATTACACCTTTAGCTAGATTCAACAACAACAACAAAAGGACTCAAATAAATAAAATCAGAAGTGAAAGAAAAAAAGTTACAATTGATACCACAGAAAAACAAAAGATCATAAAAGACTACTTTGTACAATCGTACAACAATAAACTGAACAAACTAGAAGAAATGAATAAATATCTAGAATCATACAGTACTCCAAGACTGAATAGAAAGTCTGAATAGACCAGTAACTAGTAAGAAAATTAAATCAACAATCAAAGAACTCCCAACAACAACCAAAGAAGTTCAGGACCATATGGCTTTACTGATTAATTCTACCAAATAATCAAAGAAAATTTAATACCTATCCTTTTCAAACTCTTCCAAAACATTAAAGAGGAGGGAATACCCCCACACTCATTTTTCAAGGTAAGCATTACTCTGAAACTAAAGACAGAAAAAGACACCACCACCACAACAAAAAAATTACAGGCCAATATCCCTGGTAAACATAGATGCAAAAATTTTCAAGAAAAGGTTAACAAACCAAATTCTAAATACAGTAAAACGTTGGTTTGTGGGCATGATTCATTCCAGAAACATGCTTGTATTCCAAAGCACTTGTATCAAAATGACTTTCCCCATAAGAAATAACGGAAACTCAGATGATTCATACCATAACCCAAAAATATTCATATAGAAATGATTACAATACTGTAATATACTATAATAGAGAAAACACAAAATATGAAGAAAAATAAACAAATTAACCAACACTTACCTTTGAAAAGCTTTGTGACTGGTGTGAGGGAGACAAGAAAGAGGAGGGTTATTGTGAAGGATAACTTTCACTGTCACTAATGGAATCACCGCTATCTATTGGCTCAATGGAATCCTTTTCTTTTCATGCAACTTTAACAAGGAACCTGTCCAATGACACTTGCTTTTGCCTCCTTTTGAGGATTTTGCGGAGATGTGACATTGCACTGTCATTAAACAGATCCATCACTCACTCTGATACAGCCTTATTCGGATGGTGCTTTGCTACAAAATTTTGCACTGTTTCCCACATTTTACACATCTCCCTAATCTCATTTGAAGTGAGGGGTTCCTCCCTCCTTTTCTTTTCCTCCTTCTCCTCTGCAGACAAGATCTCCTGCATAACCTCTTGCAGTTGCTCGTGATGTAGATCCATCAGTTTGTCAGTGGTCAGATCCTGGTCATGTTCCTCTACTAGCTCTTGAATGTCATTGTCATTCACCTCCAGTCCCATGGTTTTCCCCAAGCCACAATTTAATCGACAACTGGCACCTCCTGTTCAGGAAAAAGCCTCTCTAAGTCATGTCCAAGAATGTAATCAGGCCACAGTTTTCTCCACGCAGAATTGAGGGTTCTGTTGGTGACTGCATCCCAGGCTTTACTGATGATCTTGAGGCAGTTCACAATGTGGAAATGATTTTTCCAAAACTCTTGGAGGGTAAGGTTTGTCCCTTCAGTCACCTCAAAACATTGCTGAAATAGTGCTGTGGTGTAAAGCTTTTTAAAGTTTGAAATGACCCGCTGATCTATGGGCTGGAGGATTGGAGTGGTGTTGGGAGGAAGGAACTTGACTTTAATGAACTCAAAGTCCTCTAGTAAGTCATCCCCAAAGCCTGAAAGATGAGCAGGAGCATTATTGATAACCAACAAGGCTTTTAGTGGCAGATTCTTTCCTAAAAGGTATTTCTTCACTGCAGGACAGAAGACCTTGTTGATCCACTCAGTGAACAAGATAAGAGTGACTGAAGACTTGCTCTTGGACTTCCACATAATGTTTAACTGGCTCTTCTGCACCTTGAATTTCTTTAAGGCTCATGGCTTCTTGGAATGAAACATGAGCACGGGCTTGACTTTCAAATCCCCACTTGCATTAGCACAAAACAAAAGAGTGATAAGGTCTTTCATGGGCTTATTACCTTCTCTTGCATTCTCTTCTGTAATGTAGGTCCACTTTGGCATCTCTTTCCAAAAAAGCCCCATTTCATTGAAGTTAAAAAGTTGCTCCAGAAGGTAACACTCAGAAAACATGAGCTCTGGACTCAGTAGCAAACACCTCAGCTGCCTTTGTGTCTGAACTCACAGCTCCTCCATGCCTCACAACACTATGGATGCCACTTCTTTTAAGGTTATCACACCATCCCATGCTTGCCTTGAAGACTTATTCATTTTCTGTTGACCTACTTGGAAGTTTACTTATTAGGTCAGTGTATGAGGTCTTTGCCTTCTTGTAGATTAAGCTCTTGCTCATGGTTTCACCTGCTAGTTGCTTATCATTTATCCAGAAGCAATTTTTCTACATCTTCCAGAACACGTAGACATTGCCTTGGTATTTTTGTGACTCATTTTGCTGCATCTAGCCTCCTTATTTCTTTTTCTTCCTTACTATTGTGCAAATGGTCAATGTAGACTTCTAATAAAATCTTGCAATTTTGGCCACTCCCGTACCTCATTCATACTTCTCGATGATTTCCTTCTTAACTTCCACCGTAATCATCTCTTTCTTCTTACCACCTTTCTTTTCAATGTTTTCTTCATGAGGCTATTGTATACACTTGCACAGATGCTGTACTGTATTAATACACTCTTCTCATATACTGTATTTAATGTAACTGACAATAAGGCAGTGAGGAAAGGGTCTGTATCTGCAGGCAGTTTAGCCTAGAATGAAGCAAAGCATTGCTAAGCTTACTCTTATATGGAAAAGCAAAGAACTGTCCATAGGTGCTTTGAAGTGACAAATAATACAATAGTGCCAGTTGTGGGCACCTTCCAACATTCTGAAAAATCACCAAACTCTGACAACCACCACAGCCTGAAACCAAGTGACCAAGTATGGGAGACAGTCACCCATAATCCTGGAGTGAGAGATAGAGAGAGAAGAACCATTGGTTCAATTGTAATCACGTGACATTCAGCATCATGTACTACTTGCATTGCAAGACATTGCTCGTTTATCAAATTAAAATTTATTAGAAATGTTGGCTCATCTTGTGGAATACTCAAAGAACAAGTTACTTGCAATGCTGGGTCTTAGTATACATTAAAAAATCATACACTGTGACCAAGTGGGATTTATTACAGGGACACAAGGATGCTTCAATATCTGCAAATCAATCAAACTGATACACCACATTAACAAAATGAAAAATAATAATCGTATGATCATTTTAATAGATGTAGGGAAAGCATTTGACAAAATTCAACATTTATTTATGGTTAAAACTCTCAATGAAAGTGGGTTTAGAGTGAACATACTTCAATATAATAAGGTCCACAGCTAACATTACACTTGAGCTTAATATTAAGCACATGAAAAGGTGCTCAGCATCATAATCATCAGGGGAATACAAATCAAAGTCACAATGAGATATCACCTCACTTTTCTCAGAACAGCTATTCAGAAAGAAAAGAAATAACAAGTGTTGGTGATGATGTGGAGATAAGGGGACCCTGGTGTAGTATTAATGGGAATGTATTGGTAAAGCCACTGTGGAAAAGAGTGTGGATGTATTCAAAAAATAAAAAATTGAACTACCATATGATTCAGCAATTCCACTACTAGGCATTTATCAAATAAAACAAAATGGACTAATTAAAAAAAGATATATTCACCCTTATGTTCATTGCAACACTTTTAATATTAATCAAGATATGGAAACAACCTAAGTGTCCATTAATGGATGAAGGAATAAAGAAGATTTGGTGTATATATATATATATATATATACTCAATGGAATGCTTCTCAGCCATAAAAAAAGAAGGCTGTCTGGACCATCTGCAACAACATGGATAGACTTTGAGACTATTGTGCTAAATAAGTGAAATAAATCATATAAAGACAAATACTACATTATTTGAGTTATATATGGTATCTAAAAAACAAAAGAAATAAATGAAACAAAACAAAAGAAAATTCAAAAATTTGGAGAATAGATTGGTGGTTGCCAGAGGAGAAGGGAGTTGGGGGTTAGGAGAAATGGGTGATGGGGGTCAAGATATAAAAACCTCCAGATAAAAAATAAATCATGGAGATATAATGTGCCACGTGACAACCATAGTCAATAATACAATCTTGCATATTTCAAAGTTGCCAAGAGTGAATCTTAAAAGTCCTCATCATAAGGGGAAAAATGCAAATTTGTATGGTCACAGATGGCAACTAGACTTATCTTGGTAATTATTTCATAGCGCATACAAATATTGAATTATGTGATAAACCTGAAACTGATATAATGTTGTGTGTCAAAATTTTACCTCAATTAAAAAAAAAACTTGGTGATGTATCACTTCTGACGATTAATGTTATCTGCCTTTTTAATTTTTGTCAATTTAATGAATATATGAATATGTCATTGCACCCTTGGTCTGTATTTCCCTGCTCACAACTGATATTAAATAGTTCATAAGTTGTTTTGCTAGGTGTGTTTCTTTTTGTAAGTAGTGTCTATTCTTGTCTGTTGCCCATTTTTTACTATTGGTTTTTTTGTGATTTTTTTATTAGTAATAGTAGTTATTTATATACACTTGACACTAATATCTCCGTTGTATGTTCCTAGAACATCTGCAGTTTATATCTTCTCTTTTTACCTTCTTATGGTATATGTGAAAGAATCAACTTTCTCAATTTTAATATACTGTAGTCAAGTTTATCAATATTTTCTTTTATGGTCAATGTCCTTTTTTGTGTAGTGTTTTATAATTTTCCTTACTTTAATATCTTATAAATGTCTAATTTTTTTTTTCTGCTCAGTGTTTTAGTTTTGTTGTTGACATTAATGTATCTAAGTTTATCTTGGTTCATGACATGAGTTAGTCATCCGATTTTATCTGTTTTCCACATGGATTACCATTTTATTTTCAGTTCCACTTGTTGAAGAACCCTTCTTTACCCCATTGATCTACAGTGCTCCCTCTGTCATATACTGAATGTTCCAAACATGTGTGAGTCTACCTCTAGGTTCTCTGTTCTGATCCACTGATCCCTTTTTACCAATACTATAGTGTTAATTACTCTAATTTATAAGACCGCTATACTTTCATGCTTCAGAAGTATCATGCAATTTTTATCACTCCTTAGCAATTTTAGTATTTTCTTCAAGTAGTTATTTTCTAATTTTATTTCTTAGAATTCTGTTTAAATGCCATAGCTTCTGTGAAATTTTATTTGATACCTGATACATTTTCTGCTACTCAGAGCACCCCTCTTCAACAACCTAATAACCATTATACCCACTACGCTTCGTAATCATTTCCAAATTACATTTGCACACACACACACACACACACACACACACACACAGATGTTTACTTTATTTTTGACTTAAGCTCCACAACAGTTAGGGACCTCAGTTCTCTTATCTTTTCAGGTCTTAGTACATAGAAGGCAGTTATCATTTTTAAATTTTTTTGTTTGTTTGTTTATTGATTGACTGAGAAGGAGAGAGCATGCATGAGCAGGGGAGGGGCAGAGAAAGAGAGAATCTCAAGCAGGCTCCGTGCTGTCAAAGCAGAGCCTGATGTGGGGTTCAATCTCTAGAACCCTGAGATCATGACCTGAGACGAAATCAAGAGTTGGTCATTTAAAGGGCTGAACCACCCAGGTGCCCTGGCATTTTTTTTTTTTTTTAAGAGCAACTTCCTTCTTTGGGACTGCACCAGAATAATTGTTCCTCCTTGTCCCCTGCTGTAGATCTGACTCACCCTGGATTGCAAAGTCTGGTTGAATCTCATTCAGACCTTTCATGTACCTTTACAGGATTTAGAAGAAATTGATAAAATGTTATCATGAGCCAATACTCCACTGATGGTTTTATGCTCATTATCTCATTTAATTCTCAAAGCAACCCTATGAAGCAGGATTATTGCCTCTAAGGTTCTAATATTAAGTGAGATCACCAACAATTTGTTAAGTCATTTGCTAAAAGTCACACAACTATTTCAAGAAGAAAAGGATGAGAACCAGGTTGGTGAACAAAGTCTGGGCTTTTAACTATGTGGTAATCTTGTTTTTTCACCTGTGAACTCAGCAGTCTTGAGGCTTAGGATATGTTTTATCTTTGCCCATCACTGGGTTATGTTCTTTTTCTTTCTTTTCTTTTGTCTTTTTTTCCCCTTTATTTATTTATTTATTTTTTTGGAGATATAATTGACACACAACATTGTATAAGTTTAAGGTGTACAATGTATTGATTTGATAGGCACTTAACAAATAATTAATACATTGATGAATAAAAACATAAATGTATCTGAAAATTTTTTTAAAAAGTGACTGTATTATTTAGAAAAATGGTCTTATTCTCAAAAATTTCAAGAACAAATTAATTTCTTTTATACCGATAAATATATGATTTAGATATTTTATCTTCTTACATTTTTTCTCAGATTCAATCACAGGAATTTATCTACTTAAACATAACAAATAAAAACATCCACAAAAAATATAGACGCTTGGAAATAGCATAACTTATTTTGATTATAATGTTTGTCTAAATTTGTATACTTCAAGTGATTTTAAATCATTAAAGCTTTGCACACATAGCTTTCATTTTCCAGCAGTATACTGAATCCTACTTAATACAATGTAGATGAGTACTATATGTATACACATACATAATTTCATTGCCCATGAATCTTTTGGTGATATAATGTTGAAAAATATACCGAAGTCCTGTTTCTTAATAGTTCTTTTTTTAACATTTATTTATTTTTGAGACAGAGAGAGACAGAGCATGAACAGGGGAGGGGCAGAGAGAGAGGGAGACACAGAATCCGAAACAGGCTCTGGGCACTGAGCTGTCAGCACAGAGCCCGACGCGGGGCTCGAACCCACGGACCGTGAGATCATGACCTGAGCCGAAGTCGGACGCTCAACCGACTGAGCCACGCAGGCGCCCCCCCGAAGTCCTGTTTCTTAAAATCAAAGTTTTTAACATTTCTTCTTTTTATCTTTGGATTCATGACTTAATATAGCTCCTTGATAAAATGAACAAATCGTTTCCACAACTGTAGACAACCAAAAAATATCATATCCTATGGGCACGTGGCTGGCTCAGTGGGTAGACTCTTGATCTTTGGGTTGTGAGTTTGAGGCCCATGTAGGGAATATAGTTTACTTAAAGAACCACAACAACAGCAACAAAGATACTGTATTCCACAATATGCTGATAATATGACTCCATTATCATAATCTAGTAGCTGGCAATTGCTATCAGAAGGAATGACTTAGAAAGAACTACTCTAAAACTGAAATCAGTTTCGGGCACATGTTCCCCAATGTCTAATTGGCTTACATCCAACAATTGTATCCAGAGTGCTAACATGTTTAGTTACCTCAGGGTGTATTTTACAGCTAATTTAGCTTTTAATGGTTCACTGGGAAGTCAAATTGCTTAAAATGCAATGTTTTAGAGGCCCTGGTGAGTGATTGATAATATTCGCTGCAAAAATTGTTCAGGATAAAATTATTGAAGCCATCTAGTGTGGTACATGTCTTTAAGGCCTCAATCATTTATTTATTTTATTTTGGAACAAATGCAGAATTATTTACCAATAAAATACCACACTCACTATAGTTTTTCTTGCTATCTCTATGCAAAGATGGGTGGACCACTATTTAGACAAAATTATTTGTTTTGAAATCTAATTTTCATGTTATATACCAAGTATCCTTACTATCCTCAGGTAATTATAAAGCATATAGGCCTGCTTTTAATCAATAGAATGACTATTGGGTCTCTAGATTCCCACAGACTATAATCTTATACTCTTTGTTCCTCATTATAAATAAAAATATAAAAGAACGAGCAAAAACCCATGATTACTGTTAATGGGGTACTCTTGGAAGATGTGTTGAATCATGTTATCACGCTTGATATGAAGAGTAGTACTTTCAACTATTTTATATATGTACTCTACCTTAGGGTCTCTGAGGACTGCATTTCGACCTCCATGCTTCAGTATCTTAACTTCCTTTATTGGACTTTCCTGTGGTATCTTGTGCTCAGCTTAGATTTACAGTGCTGTAGGAACCATTATATTGAGGACCCTGGGTGGCTTAGTCAGTTAAGCGTCCAACTCTTGATTTTGGCTCAGGTCATGATCTCACGGTTTGTGAGTTCTAGCCCTGCATCAGGCTCTGTGCTGAGAGCAAGTAAGCAAGTAAGATGATAAAAACTAAAAATTAACCTACAATTACCAATTAAAAAATTCCATTATTTTGTTGGCTTATTAAGATTATCTATTCATTTTTCTTTCAAAATTATCACTTTCATTTACTTTTATCTTAGTGTGCATTTTGTCACCTGCCTTAAAAAAACTTAGAAATTGAATAAATAAAACATCATATCCATATCATATCAATCCAAGATTGCTCATTAATTAATTTGTTCATTCACTGAACAAAAATATGGTAGATACTCACCCTGTACCAGATACAATGCTGAATGTTGAGTTGTAAAAATGAATAGGATCCCACTTATAAATACATGCAAGTCATGTGAGACAAAGGAGCAAAGAAAATACAACAGATCAAGGATAATCTTTTCAATAAATTGTGCTGGAACATTGAGACATGCACATGCCAAAAAAAAAAAAAAATTCAAATATAGGCCTTAGACCCTTCACAAAAATTAACTTAAAATAGATCACAGATCTAAATTTAAAATGCAAAACTATAAAACTCTTACTAAAAGATAGCGGTGACTGCGTAGCTCAGTCAGTTAAGTGACCAAGTTCAGTTCAGGTCATGATCTTGTGGTCCATGAATTCAAGCCCTGTATTGGGCTCTGTGCTTACAGCTCAGAGCCTGGAGTCCGCTTCCAATTCTGTCTCCTTCTCTCTCAGCCTCTCCCCCACTTGCGCTCTCTCTCTCTCTCTCTCTCTCTCTCTCAAAAATAAATAAACACTAATTTTTTAAAAAGATAATATGAAAGAAAACCTAGACGACCTTGTGTATGGAGATGATTTTTTTTTACATCACCAAAGCATGATCCATGAAAAATATAATTGATAAAGTCTAGCTTATCAATTTGATAAACTTCATTAAAATAAAAAAAAAAACAAAAAAACTTCTGTTCTGCAAAAAACATTGTCAAAAGAATAAGACTATCCATTACTGGGAGAAAATATTTGCAAAAAAAAAAAAAGTGTACCAGATAGATGTCCATTCTCCAAAATATACAAAGAGCTCTTAAAACTCAATAATAAGAAAACAAATAACTCAATGTAAAAATAGGCCAAAATCTCTCAAAAGAAGATATACAGGTGGCAAATAAACATATGAAAAGGTGCTCCACATCATACATCATCAGAGAAATGCAAATTGAAATAATAATGAGATACTACTATACAGCTATTAGAATGATCAAAATCCTGAACACTGACAACAGTGAATGTTGGTGAGGATGTGAAGCAACAGTACCCTCATTTATTGCTGGTAGGAATACAAATGCATACATACTAATATTTACCCAAGGGAGTTGAAAACTTACATCCACAAAAACAAAAACAAAAACAAAAACAAAAACAAAACAAAAAACCTGTACATGAATGTTTTGCAGGTTTATTTATAATTGCCAAAACTTGAAAGCAACGGAGATGTCCTTCAGTACGTAAATAGATAGTCTATGGTACATCCAGATAACGAAATGTTACTCAGCACTAAAAAGAAATGAACTGTCAAGCAATGAAAAGATATGGAGGAAACTTAAAGGCATATTCTGCAAGGCTGCATACTATGTGATTTCAACTATATGACATTCTGGTTAAGACAGAACTATGGGGACAATATAAATATCAGTGGTTTTCAGGGACTTGGAGTGGGAGGAAGGAAGATGAATAGGCAGAGCACAGATGATTTTCGAGGCAGGGAAAATACTTCGTATGATACCATAATTGCTGTTACACATCATGATACATTTGTCTAAATCCACGGAATGTACAACACCATTAGTAAATCATAATATAAACCATGGCCTTTATGATGTGTCAGTGTAGGTTCATCATTTAAAAATATGCACCATTCCAGGTAAGTGATGTTGATAATGAGGGAGGCTATGCATGTGTGGGGTCAGGAGTATATGGGAAATACCTGTATCTTTCCCTCATTTTGTTTTGAACCTGAAACTTCTCTAAAAAACACAGTCTTGCTAAAAGTTAAAATTGAAAAAGAAGAAGAGGGAAAAAGTAAGACACAACGTCTCCAAGGAATTCACAGTTCAATAGAGCAGACAGATAAGTGAATAAGCATTACCAGTAACAGTGTGAGATAGACCACAACAGAGTCAAACACGGGGTGTTACTAAAGAGAGGAGGGACATGTAATCTGCTTTTCGTCTAACAGTTTGGGTCAAGAAACAATTTTCTGGAGATGGCAATGTAGCTGATTCCTGCAACCCTCATTTTAGTAATTTTGATAGGTTCTGCTACCTCTTTTAGGACACTTACTTATATTAAGATTAACCCTAACTTCACTCCCATGATTTCTAATTCTACCTCAACTATCACAGGTCATGGTTATAAAAAGGCAAGTTAATCAAATCAGAATTAGAATGTCTGCATGCATTAGTTACATCATTTTTTCCTACAAAGTTTTGTAACAATAGGAAGCAGAAATTTTACCAGGAGCATTGAAATTATTTCCAATTTTTCTTTTATTTATTATCCAGTATAGATGTGAGTGGCATTAATTATGACCCATTCCATACTGGTATATTTACATTTTGGTACCTATATTATTTTTGGTAAGGTTTGTGATCGTAAGTCAATCTATCATTAATTGCCAGCTAACACTCATCTAATACTTCCAATTTATTCTTAAAGCCAACAACCTTTGAGCAAAATTGTGCTTGAGAGGCATTAGGTCACTCTTTTTCAGAGTTGCTATTTAGGATTAAACAAATAAACAAACTTGATTTTTATTGAAGCCAGTAGAATCCTCAAAAATGTCAGACTGAAGAATTTTAATTCAACTTAACAGCCTGAAGGAAACATTTAGGAATAGCTTCTTTCAAATGCATACAAAGGTCATTTCTTCCGTTACTTGAAAATTATAGTATTGTTGCATTGTGCAGTTGTAGCCTAGAGGGAAAATAGTAATTATTTGATACACACACAACTTTATTTCTAAGATTTCTTTGTTATAATCATTCAAGTCATTAATATAAAAAGTCTATAAAGTAAATTCTATTATAAAATTGTAATCACATTAAATTTTAATTCTATATTTCCATCTATATAATTGTAGTAAGAACAGTCATAAGACCTTATTATGGTACTATATTTGTATAATGATTAATTTGTCAATTTGTTTTAATATTTAGTATTTTATTCTTCAGTTTGAATAGGGTGATCCCTATGCAAAGATAAGAAAGATACGGTAGCTTGGAAGAAATTATTGCAAATATTAATGATCCATCATTCGACTATTTTGGTGTAGCTTGCAATATTTTGACATTCTGACATTTCAAATCTGTTTAACTTCTAATGATTGCTTTGTACAATTTCCACAGCTTAAACTAAACTATAAGTTGTATACCAATGGCTTCTTGGAACAGCATTTATTTAACTTACTTTTGTGGTATTATACATCTTTTGTTTGTGTTTAATTTCTTATTGTTTCCATTTTAGGAATTACCATCTTCATTTTCTCTCATAGGAAACTTTATGTTCTTTCTATTACCTTAAAATAGAATTTTAAAATGACATGTTACAATAAAGGAGTAAAGGAAAGATGTAGAGTTTATAGTTTGGGTGTTAAACTACTACTTGTTGGTTTTCTGCTCAATTGATTGTACTCATCATAATAAATTCAGGATCAGTTCTGAAGAAATGGTCATAACAAGAATAAAATCCCTGGTAAGTGGGATGTGTTACAGAAAGCACACAGTTGAAATCCATAGACATTTATTCAGCCCTTGCTGAGCTTAAATTGTTTTGCACACCAAATGCAAATGTAAGAGTAATCATCCCCCAGTCTAGGTGAGGTTTCTTTATGACAGTTGGTTTTTTTTTTAAGTTTATTTATTTATTTTGAGGGGGGGTGCAGAGAAAGAGGGGCAGAGAGAGAGGAAGAGAGAGAATCCCAAGAAGGCTCTGAGCTTTCAGTGCAGAACCCAACATGGGGCTCTATCCTGTGAATAGTGAGATCATGGTCAGAGCTGAAATGAAGACTCATATGCTTAAATGAGTGAATCACCCAGGCACCCCGCCCCCCTTTTTTTTAATGACCTGTAGCATTGGCTTTACTTGGGAAGTAGTTGTGTAAAATCCAGCAGCTCTGGAATTTTGGTAGAGTAACTTAAGCCCTCCAGAGGATTAAGATATGTGCTGAAGATTGAAAACCACTGCTTTGTGAGATGCTCCTAAAGACCACTTTTCTTTCACACACTGATCTGAATAAGTGAAATAATGCATATTTATCACTATATAGAGCTTCTTCATTACCTTTTTGTAACTAGATTGCAAACTCCACTGGAAGATGAACCTCCTCTGTGTTTATTCATTATGTATCCCCAGAGTCCTGCACTGAATGTGTCATTTAGCTCTCTGCAACATTGTTTTTGGTAAATGACACTGTAGTTTGGAATTCGACTCTAAAAGGTAGACATTACACAAATAACTTACAAAAGAAGGTTATACTAAAATACTAAAATTAAATATGAGGGAGAAATAGATTTTACCTTCCAGCTTATGTGCCTTAAGCATTTCTTACCATAACTTACTATTATAATCTATTCAAAATCAATGCTAATAATGCAACATTTATCTCAAAGACATTCTTATAAATGCTCACTATAATTAGGTTAATATTTATATTTCTATTGTACAGTTTCACTGTCTAATATATTCACATATAATTCTTGATTTAATTTAACACATATGAAAGGGTTTAAATGCATGTCATAGTTTCTAAATTCTTTCATATTTTTTTGCCTCTTTTGATCAAATGGTGGGAGCAATATATTTAAAGTATCATTATTGTCATTTAGGCAAAAAATGATAATAGGGAAGTTACCAACCCAAGAAGTCTATTAAGAAGCATCAGGTCACTTTTTTTCAGAGTTGATTCTTAAGATTAAAAATACGAAAATAATATATTTCAAAATTTTGCAACTTTCCTGAATTATGTTCATTATGCTAACTCTTGCATTTCCTTTTTTAACATATATTTTTTTTAAAGATCCATGTGGTTACCTCTGTAAATACAAATACCTTCTCCCTTGACTCTTGGTCTGCCTATTTTTTGGTCCTTGATGAGAGTATGCATAGAAGGCCTTAGGGGATTTTGAATATATATAAGAATAAGATGAATTATCTTAATTCTGTATTTACAGATCTTCCAAATCATACTCTAAGAGCATTCATAATGTGTATAGGTTATTGTTCATTCTTGCCTTTAAAGCGCTTACAGAAATAAAGAATTGCCAACACAAATGTTAAGTGCAATGATCTATGACATGCAGCTTAAGGTCTGCCCTTGATATTTGCAAGACCAGGACAAGAGCAGAAATGAAGGCTCACATTCCATATGTCTAACATTTAAATATTACATTAAATTGGAAATAAGAAAGAGATAAGTCTGCTGAAATCTCTTACTTTGAAAAGGTACTCCTCAAAATTACATGGAACAGAATTTAGTACCAAAGTTACATGGTACAGAATTTAGTACCCAAATGTGGCTGTGGATTATGTCCCCCGTTTCTTCCAGGCTTGCCTCAGTCCTATACTACAAGGTCAAACACTCCAGCCTGAACTTCCAAATCTGTCCAAAGTCTCCACAAATAATCTTCCTTGGCTGACACTTGAGCCTAGAGGCACCCACAACAGTGGGCGATCTGTCCTACAGAGGATGCAAGCAGATTCTACAAACAGACTTGGAGCCATTTGGGTGTGGAATTCTGATATATGGGAACCAGTACCAGGATCTGGAAGCATTGCATGGGATCTGAGTGCCCACATCCTGGAAGGCCCAGTGATGCCTTGTCCCCGAACCCCAGCCCATGGGCAGCTGAAGCTGAAAGGAGATTAGAGTGTGGCCCCTTCTAGTGCATGACAAAGCAGGCAGGATTTCTGTTTTCCTCAGTCCAAGGTTAGAACTGTGCATCACACAGGGAAAACATTTTAAAGCAACACATTCTACTTGTCTTTGCTTAATTCAGTGAATATCCTCATGATTTCACTCCTTTATGGAACAAATAGCTTTCAAATTTTTCCCCGGAGCATTTTCCAAGGTAGATTGAGACCTGCCCTCTAATCACTTGTCATATCATTTTTGTTCACTTTTTTCCTTATTATAATAGCATTATTTTTTTTAAAAAAGAGTCATGTTGCCAGGGTTACCAGAGTGAAGAATGGGCATTGCTGCCTTTGCTGAAAATTTAACTCTTCTTGAATAAATTTACCCTGTAGTATTGGACCCATTCAACTTTTTGTGAATAGTTTACAATCTCTGCCTGTTTCTTTTTTTAATTTTTCTTTCCATCTCTGTCTCCAAGTGTTGCTGTGCTATTGATTTTCTCTTGAACTTCCTCTTTCTGTATGCACCATTCAATATGGGTACTTTCCCTTTTATTCCCTAGATTTTTCTCCTCTGTTCATTACCACACACTCCACATTCTGCCAAGTGGTAGCACTGGCTGCTCGTTGAAACTTACTGACTCAGAGAACCCTGTTCTACTGGTAACTTTTCAAGTTGGCCTTACATGAGAGCATCTGTAGCAGCCTGTGCTTAGATTATTTCTCTGCCATTGCTACTGCTCCATAGGAGGGGATTGGCCTGTGCAGGGTAGGCAGTGAGAAAAGAACAGAAAGCCAACACTAATCTGTACTCAAAGCTATTTTCTGCTTTCACTTAATACTTTTCTGTGTCTTCTCCAATAATTAAACTCTATTTCCAAATAATTTAATTGAAAGGAAGAACCAATGGAAGCACCATAAACAAATCACTAAAGTTGGAAGTGAAATCATACAGGATTTATAACTTTATATCAAATATGCAGGCTAAAGATGAAGTTTTGCATACATTTAGTGGCTTTTCATATTAGAGGTGTGTTGCTATTCTTGTTCGGTTTGGAATATTTTAGTTGATGCTTTAAACCACACAGGTTTATTATGAATAAAAAAAAACACTCACACTTTTAGGCATTTTCTGGGATACTTTTCCCTGGGATTTAAATTCAACTAGAAAATAAATTCTGATGCTTTACCAGCCTGTGTTCTTTAAACATCCTGAGTAATACTATATAAGCACACTTTTCATGAACCTGCAGTGGTTAAATTGCAAACAGGTGTCTCTTTCAAGGCAGGCTCATACCCTGGTGTTTTCCAAAAAGGATCATGGTTTTTCACACCGCATTTTAAAAGGAAACAATCTCAAATCTTTTGACTGGTAAGTTTTCTTTGATGCTGCAACTTTGCTTGTTTTATCACTGAATATAAAGGAAGCAGATGCTGACTTTAGAAACTGAATTGCTTAAGGAGACATTTGCAAATAGGTAATGATGTTAGTGCAAAGCAGAAAACACAAAAGTCAAGAACAATACTGAAATAGAGGAGAAAGCTGAGCAGGTATATAGGGAAGTAAACAAACACACCTGGGAAGTAAGGCAAACAAGCTTACTGGTGCAATGAATATAGTGAAAAAGCACCCCAAGTGAGATAACAACCACAACCACATTTTGTATATTACCACCCTACCCCTTTATCTTTTGTTCAGTGGGACTAATTTTTCACCTGTAAGTGGATAAAATCTCTCTCTCTCTCTCTCTCTCTCTGCACAAATCAGATCCAAGGTAAACACTCATATATCCAACACACCCTGGAAGGACTTATCAACCAAACTGGTATTGTCTCCTTTATTTCTGCTCTCAACCCAAGTACTCTGTACCCACCCTACTTCAGAAAGTAGACGTCAGGCTGTCTGAAAGATCTCATGAAGTCTTCCTCTTTAGGTTTGAGAAAAGGGCATGTATCCCTCATCCTGGGAATGAGGCGGGGGCTCAGAGTCTAGCCCAGCTATCTCTAGAGAAATTCTCTTTCTTCAAATTCCCATTCTTAAATAATCTCACTGAGGGTGAGAGTTTTCAGGATCATGTAACCATTTTTTTTTTAAATTTCCAGGTAAAGTTATATATTGTTCTAGCACTGAATTTTGACCTGGCTAATTTTGTATATCTTAGCACTTCATTGAGAGAATCAAGTTTAACATTCCAGTTTGAGGGAAAAATTACACCTAAATATTTATGTTTCCTTATACATTTATTTTTCCCTACATATTTACCCTGTGACTAAAATTACCACTTATTGAAGTTTAGAGGGAGTGGGGCATAATGGCTTTTGGACAACCTTCATTTTCCAGTAAGTATACTGAGTCTACAAGGCATGATTTATGTTTCAATCTGCCAAGAAGAATGTTAATGATAATATTTTAAATATTAACTACCAATTCTCTTAGGGCTCAAAAACCATTATATGTACCCTACTTACTGTTTTATTTGTATTTTTAAAGCAAATTTTATAGTGGCTCTGAATTCTGTATCCTCCTTTACTGGTAGCATCATCCTAAAGCTGTTCAATAAAACTAATAGCAAATAACTCTAGCTTTAGAATCATAAACTGCGTCTTCAATGTTAATGATCTGATAATTAAAATGAAACATGCTACTAAGCACATCCATTTTTGACCCTGTATAAAGTGCCATACTTTTGAACTCTTCCAACTATGTCTATGTGTACATAGAATTGATAACTAGATACAGGCTTGGGAAGATTCTCAATCAGGGTAGGTGTCAGTCAAGTAAGGTACAATGGTGAGGCAGCGTAGGGAGGATAGATCCAGACAGGGAGCATTTGAAAGCCACTGAAGCCAGAAAAGATAGTGGATTGTACTTAAAAAAATGAATCTGTTACTACAGGATATAAAATTACAATGCAAGAAAATATTTGGAACCTACAGGAAACAAAAATAAAAATGATATAATCATCCATTTATCTAAACCCAAGAGGAATGAATTCTCAAGACTTAAATGGCAGGTCAGCAATTTTTTTTTTTTTTTTTTTTTTTCCACAGGACAGAAAAAGTTGTGGAGATGAGCAAACAAGAGAAGCCAGATGGTTTTTTTGTGTAAGGGAATATTTTAGAGAATCATTTCTTAAACCTTGAGTCATATATAAATTTCATTTTAGAATATAATTTTGGAATTTCCTTAAGAAATTTAAAAATAATTCAGGTGATTTCATACTTTGCAATATATTTAATGAATTAAATTAATTATGACAGTACTATAGATTGTTGTACCAAATTCATTTTAATATAATCTGTAATACTATTTATGACACATAGACAAATGGTAAACAAAGTGTTTAATTGCTTTATACAGAAAAAAAAGTATCAAAAGTGAACTTTGAAATTATATCTCAGGATGAATTTGGTGCATGAGTTAATACTAAAAATATGGATTGTGTTTTGACTGGGAAGGGGCTGAATGCCTATATTTGAATCCCAGTCAGCCATGGGTCTCCATTACAGGCTTGCTACTGTTGGGCAAGTTGTTTTACTTTTCATTTCAATTTCCTTAGTTGGATCATGGGAGTAAAAATAGCATGCGCATCAGATAATATTTTAAGAATTAAACAGATTAATCCACACAAAGAGCTTCTAATAGTATCTGAAACATGTACAAACTCAACAAATATTGCCAATGCTCTGTGGCACACACATATTAATCACACATAAATACAAATGTTCAACATGAATATAAATTTAAAATGTTAAAAAAGAAAATATAGAATAATATCCTTTTGGCTTCAAAGTAGGAAAATATATTATTAATAAAGATAATAAAGACACATTTCATTACATGATAATTTAAAAGTACATATAAGGGTACCTGGGTAGCTCAGTCTGTTAGGAGTCTGACTTCTGCTCATGTCATGATCTTCGTGGGTTCGAGCCCCACATCAGGCTCTGTGATGATAACTCAGAGCCTGGAGCCTGTTTCAGATTCTGTGTCTCCCTCTCTCTCTGCCTCTCCCCTGGTTGTGTTTTGTCTCTCCCTCTCTCAAAAATAAGCATTAAAACAATTTTAAAGTACTATATAAATAAAGTAAATATGTATAAAATTAAAATAAGTCATGGATTGGAAAAAGACATTATATGTGTTTATAGTATATATTTATATATGTATATACACACATATATCTGATTTAAAAAATAAGTAATAGTTAAAAAGAGTAGGTCAAGTCAATCAATGTAAGACAAGGTTCAATAGGAAAATATATCAAAGAATTAGAATAGCAACTCATGGAAAGGAAAGCTTGAACAACAATAAAAATATGAAAAAGTGATCCATCTTATCAGAACAGCTCAGAATCAGGCAAGTGAAAATTAAATATTAAGTAATGCTTCATATATATCAGACTGAAAAAAGTAAAAGACTGGCACTACCCTGTGAGGGTGTGGAAATCAGAAAACCCTCATATAGTACTGGTAAGATATAAACTGACAAAATTGAAACGTACCATACTGAATAGCAATTCTACCAGTAGATTTATTCTAAAGAGTTCTCAGGCATGTGCTCAAGGAGAGAGAGATGTGTGTATTGATTGCAGTTCTATTTGTAATTAAGGATACTTGGACACTGTACATATCCATTAATAAGACAAGGGATATATAAATCGCAGAATAATAAGTCAATGTACTATCCTGGAGTGAAAATGAAGGAATTCCAGATATATGTCAAATGGTGTCATTTACAGAAAATGAAAAAGAAAACACAACAGTGTATATTGTTTATTAATTCAAAATATTGTGGTACAAACTCCTGATGAGAATAATGACAGCAAATTGTGAATACTGTTATCTCTGAGAGGTGAAGAACAATTTAAAAAGTGTTCTGTAAGTGGCTTTACATCTTTAGTCTTTACTTGGCTTAAAAAAAAAAGAAAAAATATATATATATTTAAATATATAATTGTTATACAGGTATTCATTAAATCAATCTCTCCTTAGTTCTAATGTTTAAAATATTTCATAACAAGGGGCTCCTGGGTGGCTCAGTTGGTTAAGCATCTAACTCTTGATCTTGGATCAGGTCCTGATCTCACTTTTTGTGGGATCGAGTCCCTTGTTAGGCTCTGTGCTGTCAGTACTGTCAGGGCAGAGCCTGCTTAGGATTCTCTCTCTCCCTCACTCTCTGCCCCTCCCCCAATGGTGTGCGCGCTCTATGTCACTCTCAAAATAAATGCATAAACATTAAAAATATTTTAATTTTAAATATTTCATAACAAAAAATCAATTTAATATACAATAAAATATAAATTTATCTACTTGTGTTAAAACATTAGAGATAGGCAAAATGCCTTAAAATTAGATTACTTTATTTTGTGCATTTTAAGTATTTATCAGATTACTGTGTGTGTTCCATTTTTATTAGTTTTCAATTTCAACTTATTGAAATTGACAAATTATTGACAAATAAACTTGTGAGATATTTAAAGTGCATATCATGGTGATTTGATATATGTATACATTGTGTAAGAATTTCCCCCATCTAGTTAATTAATACATCCATCACCTCACATATGTATCCTTGTGTGTGTGTGTGTGTGTGTGTGTGTGTGTGAACATTTGAGTTCCACTCGCTCAGCAAATTTGAATTATACAAGAAAGTGTTATCAACCATAGTCACCATGTTATACATTAGACTCTCAGACATTATTCAACTTACAGCTGAAATTTGTACCCCTTCACCAACTTCTTCCCATTTTCCCCACCTCTGAGCCTCTGGCAACCACTTTTTTACACTCAGTTTCCTTGAGTTTGACTTTCTTTTTTTTAAGATTGTACATATAAGTGATACCATGAAGTATTTGTCTTTATCTGTCTGACTTATTTCACTTAGTGTAGTGTAATATCCTCATGGTCTATTCATACTGTCACAAATGGCAGGATTTTTTCCCCCATGGCTGAGTACATTATATATATATATATATATATACACTATCTCTCTCTCTCTCTCTCTCTCTCTCTCTCTCTACACACACACACACACACACACACAAACAAAACATCCACATCTCTTTTGTCCATTCATCCACTGATGGACACTTATGTTGTTTCCATATCTTGCCTATTGTTAACAATGCTACAATGAACATGGAGTACAGATATCCCTTCAATATCCTATTTTAATTTCCTTTTGATATATACCTAGAAGTGAGATTGCTAGATCATATATTAATTCTATTTTTGATTTTTAAGGAACCCCTATACTGTTTTCCATAGTGGCTGTACCAAATTAAATTCCCACAAACAGTGCACAGGAGTTACCTTTCTTTACATTCTCACCAACACATTTCTTAACTTTCTTTTTTTTTTATAATAGCCATTCTAACAGGTGTAAGGTGATATCTCACTGTGGTTTTGATTTGCATTTCCCTGTTGATTAGTGATGCTGAGCACCGTTTCATGTACCTGTTGGCTATTTGTATGTGTTCTTTGAAAAAAATGTGTATTCCATTCCTCTACCTATTTTTTTATTGAATTATCTATTTTATTGGTATTGAGTTGTCTGTGTTTCTTACATCCTTTGGATTTTAACCCCTATCAGATACCTGTTTTACAAATATTTTCTCCCATTCCATAGGTTGTTTTTTCATTTAGTTGTTGGTTTCCTTTGCTCTCCAGAAGCTTTTTAGTTTAATGTTGTCCCACTTGTTTATTTCTGCTTTATTTCCTTTGCTTTTGATGTCAAATAAAAAAATATTTCCAAGACTGATGGCAAGGAACTTAACTCTCATGTTTTTTTTCCTAGGATACTTATGATTTCAGGTCTTATGTTCAAATCTTTAATCCATTTTGAGTTGATTTTTGTGTACCACGTAAGAAAGGGGTCCAATTCCGTTCTTTTTAATGACAAAAAAAAAAAAAAAGCCACAGTGCTGCAACATGCTTTATTCCAAGGTTTCACTGAAAAAATACAATGCCTCTATTGGTACCTTTCATTCCAAAGAAATGAAAATCCACATTGAATTTAATCAATGTTAAATGTTGAACATATTCACAGTTGCATATGATTATCACTCTATTGTTTCTTAAAAGTTTTTAAGTATTATCAAATACTTATATACTCCTTGTGCTATATAAAATTTTTGATTTCAGAATTATTATTTTATGTCCCTATTAACTTTTTGTATGTCAACACTTATTCTTTTCAGATAATCTGTCTTTATCTTTTTTGATCTTTTGTCCTTTATGAGTCCAATGAAACAATATATAAGAGACAAGAAAGACAATTTAAAATTATGATATTCATAACCATTCAAAACTAAATTCATAGTCACTATGTGAAAAAACACCTGAAAATCTGAGTTTGAGTATGTTGATTTAATCTCCTTTAGTAGCTGTAAATGCACACTTGGTCACTGAATCTGCTCTCGATTAAAGGGCAAATAATTTATTTTATTGAAACTATTCACGGATTTTTCAAAGTAGACATTCAAAAGTGTTAGTATAGGCTTTCATTATTTGATACTTACTACCCTCCCAAACCAAACGAACAGTGACTTCCACTCAGGAATCACCAATTGGGAAATACATTCACAGAAGCAGACAAGCTAAGGCTTTGATATCATTGTGGCATAGTCACATGCATGATTCTAATAACAATATTAATTATTTAAGATTTGTGTCCTACATATCACATTTAGTCAGATGCAACCTGCAGACAAACTGCTCTAGCATAGCTGGCTAAGAATTACCTGTTTGATAAAGTCCCTAATTAACTTCTGAAAGGACTCATCACTTCTGTCAAGAAGTTAGAGAAAACCAATATTATATGTGCCAAGGACTGTGTGACATGCTATGAATATTGTAAACATTTATATTATTTACACTTCACACCAGCAGAGCGTATATTATGTTATTAAATAAGTTTTATAGATGTTAAGGGAGATGTTTTGAGTAGTGAAATTCCTCGCCCAAAGACATAAATAATAAGGGTTTATCAGAATCTAAAATCTATGTTCTTCCTTACTGTTTCACGACTGTGCCTCTGGATCCACCCTGATTTAACAAAGACTCATGGCTTAATAAACCCAACAAGAGAGTTCATATGAATGAAGTCAAGAGTCAAAGCTAGTCCCTGAGTTGGGGATAGATTTCAAAATAGAAACTAAACTCAATTATTGGGTGTTCAGACGTGCAACAGTTACAGATCACACATGTTTCATCCATTCAGATATGTAGGACCAGAAGAGAAACACATATCAGTAAGAAGTGGGAAAGGTAACATCAGTGAAACAGCAGCCTGTAAACACTGATATTTGGAAAGAGCTTCACAGTTCTCAGCAACCAGTTGGTTCCCTGTACAATATTATAAACTTTAAAAGAAGACTCAGAGTGCTTAAGGGAAATTACTTTCTTAGCTTTTTGGGTGTATCGTATTTAAGAACATTTACATAAAAGTGGTTAAAATCCTATAAAAGTATATGGTGGTGTTAGAGTTCTAAAATTGCACAGAAGCAGCTCCCTGTCCTTGGTGTGGTCATGCCTTTAAATAGCTGCAAAGAAAGCCCTACTCCGTACCACCCTCCCCCCAGAAGACAGCAAACTTTACAGGGCTTCAAATGAAAAAACTGGCAGCCTTTGTATCTGTTGGTTCTTCCAATTAGCGCATCAAAAATGTAAAGACAGAGCTAAAAGTGCAAGGAATGTACTGGAGGGAATGCTAATTAGAGATAAGGGGAGAGAGGACTGTAGCAGGACCAGGCTTCCTGAAATCCCTCAGATAATTCTACAGGTCTGATAACTGTAACAAAGAGGGTGAGAATGGGAGACTGGGTAGGAAAAGTCTCAGACTGCTTTGCAGCTCTGAAAAAGTCTCAGCCAGCCCCTGTGGGAGTTCAAGCACAAAGACTTGTTGGAAGAGGTGTCCTGCATGGGGCAGAAATGGTTGGGGCTTACTATCGCAGCCATGCTCACTAGTTGGCTGGGGGCTGTCTGGAAAGAGGATGGCCTCAGGTAAATGCTGTGTTATATTCCAAAGGCACTGAAGATGGAGGGTGGCTGCTAACTGAACACCTCACAGCTGATCATCCAGTTCTGTGAAGGGAAATCCAAGGAGTGTGCTTCCATGCTGCCACAGTCTGACACACATTTGGCGGCCACAGGCTTATTCCACTGTTTTTTAGCCCCTTTAACACATACACACAATCAAAATTTTTTGTTTGTCCTGTGAAAACTTGATCCTAAGATGGTCTTCTGCTGAATTTTTCTGGCTGAATTCTTTTCTCCAAATTTCCATCAAGGCTGATTTGAGTCTGAAAACACCACCCCTGTCTTGTAGCAACACCATTTCTTTCCATCTATTCAGTACCCTGTGTTCCTAATCCAGACACTGTGTTTTGCTTTTCTCTCTGCTGGAACCTGACAAGTTTAACAGCGATTTTGGCTCAGAACACAAGATTGATGGTAATTGAGTCTGTTTTCTATTTAATGCATTTACTTTAACACAATGAATATACTTTGAGTATCAATTTCAATCTTATGCTGATTACATGGAAACTTAGTACATGAGTCACCTCAATATTTGAAGGATTCTTATTGAATAAATAAAATGCATACATAGGAGGATGTGGGCAGATGTATCTTGAATTTAGTCTTTTTCTTTCATTCTTTCTTTGTTCTTTCCTTACCTTTTTTATTCACTGAAAAACTGCAGATTACTTCAACAGAGATGATTATACATGTCTACAAAAAAGACACATACAAGGAGAAATGGAAACACCCATTAGGGCAACTAAAATAAGAAAGGCAATTGTTATTGTGTTGATGAGAGTGTATAGAACATGCAACTGTCATACATTGCTTGTGAGACTATAAAATGATACAGCAAGTTTGAAAATAGTCTAGCAGTTCCCAATATGGTATACTTAGAATTATTATATGACTCAACCATTCCACTCATAGGTATACGCTCCAAAGAACTGAAAACATATGCCCATACATAAACTCATACATGGATATTTTTAGCAGTATTATTAATAATATCCAAAAAGTGGAAACAACCCAAATGCCCAACAACTGATGAATGAGCAAACAAAATGTCATATATTCTAAAAAGGAGGTGCTTATACATGATATAACATAAATAAAGCCTGAAATCATTATGCTAAGTGAAAGATACTAACCACTAAAGCCACATGTTGTGTAATTCCATTCACATTAAATTATAGAAAAGGTATATTTATAAAAAAAGAAAGTAGAATAGTAGTTTCCAGGAGCTAGAGAAAGGGAGGGATATTCAGTGACTACTAGTTGGTACAGACTTTTCCTTTGGGTGGTGAAAGTGATCCATAATTATATTGTGGTGATGGCTGCACAACTTTGTGAATATACAACAACATCAACAGACAACACTGAATTGTACTCTTTAAAAGGGTGAATTTTAGAGTATGTGAATTTTATCTCACAAAACACATACACACAATCAAAAGTTTTTATTTTCCTTACGAGACAAAAGCATTAAAGAAAAATCCAGTTATTACGTAAACATATAGCTTGAATGCTGGTTACAATCGCCAGCCTTCAAGACAACCTTGAATCATCTTCTTTCAACATACACCCTTATGTAGTTCGCTGCCACATAATTTGGTCTATTTGACCAATAAAATACAGAAGAAATGATGGTATATCTCTTCCAAGATTAGATTATAAAGACACTGTGGCTCCCATCTTGGTGACTCTCTGTATTACATCATTCTGGGAAAGCCAGCCATGCCATGCATGGCATGAAGAGACCTTGTGGTAAAGAACTAAAGCCTCCTCTGAAATCTGTGTGAGTGGGCTGAAATGTGGATCCTCCAGCATGAATCAAGCCTTCAGAGAAATGCAGCCTGAGCTAACAGCTTGAATGTAGGCTCATGATGGACCCTGAACCAGAACTATACAGAGCCTCAGAAACTGTGTGAGAGAGTTAATTTGTTGTTTCAAGCTGCTAAATTTTTTTTTTTAAATTTTTTTTTCAACGTTTTTTATTTATTTTTGGGACAGAGAGAGACAGAGCATGAACGGGGGAGGGGCAGAGAGAGAGGGAGACACAGAATCGGAAACAGGCTCCAGGCTCCGAGCCATCAGCCCAGAGCCTGACGCGGGGCTCGAACTCACAGACCGCGAGATCGTGACCTGGCTGAAGTCGGACGCTTAACCGACTGCGCCACCCAGGCGCCCCTCAAGCTGCTAAATTTTGAGGTGATTTGTTACACAGAAATAGAAAACATACATAGGCAAATTTCTAGACATAGAGGTGTTGAGTAATGGGTGTGTGTGTGTGTGTATTTATATTTTATTTTTTATTAAATTATTTTATTTATATTTCGTATTTTACTTTATTAAATATATACACATATTTTATTGAATATATATAAAATAAAATGCACAAAACATCAAATATATTTATCTCAAATATATATGTATATATTTTAATGTTTATTTATTTATTTATTTTTTTGAGAGAGAGAGAGAGACAGAGAGAGAGACAGAGCATGAGCGGGGGAGGAGCAGAGAGGGAGACACAGAATCTGAAATAGGCTCTAGGCTCTGAGCTGTCAGCATTGAGCCCAATGCAGGGGTCGAACTCACAAACTGCGAGATCATGACCTGAGCCAAGCCGGACGCTCAACCGACTGAGCCACCCAGTCGCCCCTACCTCAAATATATTTAATCACAATATATAACATGTATATATGTATATATGTCATTACATTTATACATATTCTCTTAGAAAAACATTTAAATAAAAGAGATAAAGAGGAACTGTAAGAGAAAAATGCACTAAGGAGATAAAACTGAGAGAAATAAGATAAATATTGTGTGATAGCCATGTGTTTTCCAAACTTAACACAAAGAAAAGGGTAATAAATGTTTTTCTTAACCAAAAGAGTAGAATAATGATGGATACAATTAGGAATAGTCCCCAAGGACACCTTAGAGCATTATATGACTTTTCGGCCAAAAAATGGAGCATTATATGGAGCCTTCAGCCAAGTGAGTAACTGCATTAAATAAATATAATAAGGCACAAGCAACCATAAACATCTAAACTGCTTCAGATGAATAACAAAAGCAAAGTCAACATTAGATGAAATTTTAATGTACTTTTTATGATTCTTACTGTGAGAAGTTTAGAACAGTGCTGAATAGGGGGTTGAGGGTAGAGTTGAAATAACTCCAAATACTATGATCATTGATTTGATAGTTTAAAATCATTCCTCTGTGCCTTCACAAATGTTGGAAGTCTTTAAAATTCATATCTAAACAGGAATAAAATTACAAACCAAGGAAAATAAAAATTTCACTGTATAGAATACAAGCAAATTTTTTAAGTTTATTTATTTATTTCGAGAGACAGAGCACAAGCAGGGGAGGGGCAGAGAGAGAGGGAGAGAGCATATTAAGCAGGCTCTACGCTGTCAGCACAGAGTCAGATGTGGGGCTCAGTCTCATGAGTAGGAAATGATGACCTGAGCTGAAATCAAGAGTTGGACACTTAATTGACTGATCTACCCAAGCACCCCTAGAACACAAAGATTTTTAAGTGCAAACATTATTCTCTGCTCTGGGAACAAAGAATATTTTAATCATCTTGTTATGTATTTTGTAAAGATCATATAATATAAAACATCTAAAATGTGACTACAAAAACAAATATGGATTAACTAACATATCCAGTTGAAGCATTTTCCTTAAATGTACACATGATAAGTGGAGGAGGAAGGAGCAGACAGACCACACTTAAGTCAAAGGTGCTATAGTAGAGCAAATAGATTTTGTTTTGTTTTTGTTTTGTTTTGCTTTAGCTCTCTTCCAGTATATATTTTCAAAGGTGATGCTTAAAAAAACCTTTAGCTACTATCAATAATCATTTATGAATTCGTTTTTCTTCAGAAATAATCTTATAACTTTCAGAAAAAAGTTAAGACTCTGAAAATCAGGGGGCACCTGGGTGGTTCAGTCGGTTAAGCATTTGACTCTTGATTTTGGCTCAGGTCATGATCTCACACTCCTGAGAATGAGTCCCATGTCAGGCTCTGCACTGAGTGTGGAGCCTGCTTGAGATTCTCTCCCTCCTACTTTCTCTGTCTCTCCCCTGCTTGTGTGCTCTCTCTCTCTCTCTCTCTCTCTGAAACTAAAAAAAATTTTTTAAAAAAGGCTTGAAATAATATATTGTTAGAACCATAAGCAACCTCATTTTACATGTGTAGACAATCGGACCCAGAAAGTCTGTTATCGCCCAAAGTCATACCACTGGGATTAGGACATTGATATTTTTTCTCCTATTACACATTTTTTTCCCATTCACTGCAATTTTTGTAAATGTTTATCTTCAAGTTTCTTGTTCACTGCTGCTTTGCCCAGTACATTAAGTTACAAGCTGCTATCCTCATTATTTTTCTTTCTTACATAAAATGATGAATACTTAGCTTTAAAGTATACATTTGAAAAACATTTCAGATTGCTTTAGGTTTTAGTAGAGTTACAAGATACTTTTTAGAACTACTAGTATTAAAAGCGATTCGTTGTCTCCACTAGAATATAGTCATATATTACTTGTTCACAAACTAATTAATGGAGTTTTTGGACATTGACACTGAATCTGATTTTCTCAGAAAAAGTCAGTGTATCTGCAGGTTCCTACAGAGGTATATTTATATACATGCATGCACATACACAAACACTGTTAAGTAAACATCCGGGATTCATAGATTTCCTCAAAGTCAACCCCATGAGCCATGGGCCTCATTTTAAATCATTGTTGAATTATCTTCCTTTCTAATTGCTTACAGTGCTTATTTTCCTGCTTAATAGTGTAAAAATAAAGCTGAAAGTTGGTAGAAAACGTACCATCTTTGGTCAAGTCTGATTGATAGTCTGGTCAAGTCTGATTGGTGAGGGCTGTTGAAAATGTAGATAGATGATTCACATTCAGCTACATTCATCAGGTTAGAAAGAAAATTTTCAGTTTAGGAGATTACCACTTTTTTATAATTAGAATCTAGATAATTAAAAAATGAACCCTAATTTTGAGAATCTTCACATCATGTAAGATATAAACAAAAGTCTTCAGAAAATAATGACAACACTCTATGAAAATTTTCTTAAAATAGGATGAAAGCAAAATGCTCCTGGGTTGAGAAGATTCATTCCAATTTTACCCTAAAGCAAATATTTTACTTTCAAAATAAAAATCTCCAAAAATAGAGTCTGAAATGGAACTGCTGACAAATCCTTGGCTACAGAGTTGCAATTGGGTACAAGTATAATGACGTACATATTTCTTTGTGAAGGAATTGAAAGCGGCAATAATAAAGCTTAGTTGTATAAAATTGAAATCCTCTTTCTCTCTCTCTCCTTTTTTTTGGCTTTTTTTTGTTTTGTTTTGTTTGTTTTTTTAACCTCCAGGGAGAAAAACAATTAGAGACAGACAATCTAGCTAAATAGACTAGGAAACAGTCTTGCTACATCTATGCTTCATTACCCTTCCTCTTTCTTCTCTCTCATTTTCCACAAATGGCTTGATTATGTTTACCTGACATCCACATACTTCCCTGCTGACTGGCTGTGGGTGCTCTGAAGCCAAGATAGACAATGTTTGCTACGAAAACTTAAGAGTCCTTTGAAAAGAGGCCAGTCTTTGTGAATATGTAGTTGTAACTTCAATATGTCTGTGACTGTAGTTTCCCAGAATTCAAAAGCACTGTCTGAAACCAGCCTTACACAATAGTCGTAAGTGGAAGCAAGATTGCTCTGGGGTGCAAACGCTCCATGTTACCTAAGCAAACGCAGAGTCAGAGGTTAGGAATTCATGCCATGAATAAGAAGCATGCCCCCTAAAAGGTTGATCAAATGTTGAACTCCTTTATACTTTCAGAAGTCAGGGCTTTTAGAAATATGGCTACCATGTTTTGATGCCCTTTTACTCCCAAATCCAGCAGGATAATGGCCTCTAACTGTTGCACTGAAATAAAGTGCTTTTTCTAAGATGAAGCTCTTTGCAAGCACAGTCTGGGATGAGAGCTGCGGAGAAATAACAAGCAGCAGAACTGATTTTCCTGAGCTCTCTTTATGGACTGAGCCATAAATCTATAACGATGTGAAGGCTTCAGAGATTTCCTAGTTGCCCTCATAAGAAATAGACATCATTCTATTTTCTGACAGTTCAGGTAGTAGAAGTAGGCACATTTTCCCCATTGTCACCAGGCTATGAATCTGAGTAACTAATCTACTGATAATTAGATGTGATGTCTCAAATTAGAAACCAATATTACACGTGTGAATTAATGGCATTTCATTATGTATTACTGTCGCCATTAATAAACTGTGACTAGATTAAGCTTTTCAGCTCTGAGGTAACTCAGGAGAGTTCTGTTCAAGTCCAGTTTCAATCAAGGACAGTATGAAATGATGAATGTAGAAAATGAAATACACTGAATATATCTTATAGGCAAAACCATCTGGAGCTTCCCAGTGTGTGTGAGTCAAATTCCTCTCATGCTGAAGACAGCAGAACGTTGCAGAATGAAAGGTAAATGGGGATTTAGAATCCTCAGTGACTCTCAATCTACACAACAGATTAAACAAGTCATACTCATTGATTTTAAGTTAGAATGGTCACAAACTGACCCAGCTCATTGAGTAGAAGGAACTTGGTCTGGATTCATAAAACCTGAATCACTGAAAACCAAGCTTTGTTTAGCAAGTGATAAAACTGAATCAAGAGCAGAAGCTGGATGTAATAGGGACCCCTGTGATTCTCCTTTCTCATTTGCAACCTCCAGCTTCACTGGCTTGTTACAGCTGAACAGGCAGCATTTATGCAGTGAATAAAAAGCTGCCTTCCCTACATCTTCAACCCCCTTCTCAAATCCTGCAGTATTTCCAAATTCAGTCTGCTATTTCAAATGAAAAGAAATGCTATAGCCCTAAATCTGCATTAGTGGATCATGGAGGACAATTTAGGTCAGCTCAAAATGTACTAATGCACAGAGAGGCCCTCCTTTCTTGACTTTATCAAGGGTTGGCCTTGGTCTGTCACTCTGGAACAAAATTTCCACTGTTTGCATGTGTGTGTGTGTGTGTGTGTGTGTGTGTGTGTGTGTGTAGAGGGGGGGACATATCACTAGTTTGTCACTGGTAAGGGTACTCCCCATGTGGTCTAAGTAAGGGTGAGAAAGCAATTTATTTTTCAGATTTGGAAGATTGTGTCTTCTAAATTGATTTTATTATTTTCATTTCAAACATATTTACACACGTGTATGAATCTTGCATTTTTAATACTGCATATGTTTTTCTACATACATATTTAAGTGAGGTAATATAAAGAAAAATAATGCTTTGTCCTATATTCCAAATCTTTGTATTCAATTTTTCCCCCAAATTATCCATCTGCCATCCTAACCTATTGTCTCTCTCTCTATTCTCCTTAGATATAATAGAGGTTTTAAACTTTGGGTTTTCTTTTGGAGCATATCGTGATTCTGGGTACTGTCCCAGTGCCTAGCCGTTTAACTGAACTTGACCATAGATAGTGTTTCTCTTAGCCCGACATGGCTTAGATGCTACATGTTTTATTCTTTTAGTTTCCTCACATTAACATGTGTAATCCCAAATGCTGTAAAATCATGGCTTTCTCTTCCAAAATCTAATGTAACTTTTGAGAAAGTCAGTGTATCCTCAATTTAACTTCGCCAATGCTGTTGTAAGCTCTATTCTTTCCGTGAATTACATTTACAACCAAAAAGCAGTATTCTCTTTCCCTTTTCTCTATCATTAGAAAAAAATATGTAATTAGTTTGCTCCAGAGTACTTCGAAAATCTACTACTAATCTATGAGTTTTTGGTATTACAATCCCTAAATGTCATGCAGTTTGTCTCTGCAAGAACCTGCGTGCTGATATTCCACTCATGGCTTTGAAGTCTCTAATCTTCCATGCGGTTCTATTCACTCCAGTAAGAATCACCTTCATCAGGCATCAATTTCTCTTTCAGAGGCCAACATATCCTTGTAATTGCATCTCAAATTAAATTTATAGTTAAGGGATTCTCTTGTGACTGTTAATTACTGGGTTCAACAAAATGAGAAAAGAGGAGGAGAATTAAATTTGTCTGCTCTGTGCTATGTATTTTATATGCATCCTCTCATTTTAGACTCAGAGCAAACCTGAGAAGAAAGGAGTATTATTTCCTCTACATAAGTGAAGAGAGTGAGACTTAAACATATCAAGAAATTTTCCTATATTCCTAAAGCCACTTTAGGTCCTTTTTACTTCCTTGTTTTAAAGAGAGGCGGGGGCGGGGGTATGGAGGAAGAGGGTGGGAAGGGCCATTTGCCAAGAAAAAAGGATAAGATATGTAAGGTCACAGCAATGTTTCTTTCATTAATTCACATATGTATAGTCTGTAAATATTTTTTATCAATATTTGTACAGTAATGTATGAGCACTTGAGATATATAAAAATATTACAAGGAGAAAATACAAGGGGTGCACCAGATAGCTCAGTTGGTTAAGCATCCGACTCTTGGTTTCTCCTCTGGTCATGATTTCATGATTTTGAGCCCTTCACTGGGCTTGGGATTCTATGTCTCCTTCTCTTTCGCTGCCCTTCCCATGTGCTCTCTCTCTCTCTCTCTCTCTCTCTCTGTCTGTCTCTCTCAAAATAAATAAAGTTAAAAAAGAAAAGAAAGAAAATAGAAGGAAACACTGCCTAAATGAGCCCATTTTTCAGATTATATACTAATTGTCCACGTACATATGTTGAAAAAAAAAACAAATGATAGAGCAATGATATTAACATTTAATAGCATAACTACACATAATTAAAATCATTGCAATTATAAATTGTGCCATAGTAATCAGGCACATCCTGCAGACAATTTTAATTTCTGCAAAAATATTTGTCAATTTGGAGAAAGTGTATGGTGGATGGATGGTTCCTTTTAAGTACATGTTAGGGTAATACGCAATAAAAATATGAAACAATAACTCATAAATATTGGGAAAGGGTTATTTTGAGGAATAATATCAAGATAAAAGCAGCAAAACATGATAGATTGCTTTTAAGTTCACAGAATTACATGTTTCTTTTACCACTTGCCCACAAAAAAGGCTAAAGGAAAACATTACTTGCTGTTATATTCAAAGATGTTGAGTATAGCTTAGAGGGCAATAAAAATTCCATTATGGTAAATATTTAATTTGCACGAGTCCCAAATATATATTCTTATTTATGAAAGATATAATGTAATAGTGGAGATAGATCCATAAAACATACAAAAAGGTAACTGCTGAGATTTTGAGATAAAATAACACCTACAAAATGGGCTTTGGTACTATCACTTGGAGATAAATTTGTATTAATACAGGTAGGGATGAACAGATTTGTCATGTACTAAGACAACCTCTATGGATCCCTAGACATGGACTCATTTCCTTGCACCCACACTCAGGTGGTATTAGAGCCTCCGGGCACTGCTGTGCAGTGACTTTGTGCAGGTGGTGGAAGGGCCATCATTCAATGGCTCATGAGTCTAGAGGCCAGCAGGTGCTGGGGTTTGCTTCCACGGGTTTCGACTAAAGCACTACCACTCAAGCAATAGCTTGTTTGGCTTGACAAACACCATAACTCGCAAATGATATGTTTTCCATATGTATTTTATTTATTTTTTTTAAGTTCATTTATTTTGAGAGAGAGAAAGTAGGGAGGGACACCGAAAGAGAGGAAAAGATAATCTCAAGCACGCTCTGCGCTGCCAGCACAGCACCCGAAGTGGGGCTTGAACTCACAAAGTCACAAACTGTTAGATCATGACAGCCCAAATCAAGAGTCAGACGTTTAACCGACCAAGCCACCCAGGCTCCCCTCCATATATATCTTATTAGCTAAGAACAGTGGTCTTCTGTGAATTTCAACTCATGTGCCTCAACAGTATGGCCCTGGTGGTGGACACCAGACATAAAGCAACGACCCAATCATCCATACTCCCATGACGCAAAAGGTGATTTTTTTTTTTGCCTTGTGGTAGAAAGCAAAGATGAATATGCATTTTTTTGTTTGTTTTTTTTACGTATTAGTGTTAAAGGAAATTTAGTTACTGATATAAGGAAAAAAATTATGATTTACATATATAAAGATAATTAACTTTTATGGAAGAAATTTCTTTGAAATTGGAAAAGAACATAAAGAAAAGAAATTAAGCGAAAACATTGAATCCTAATTCATTGGATTGAAATATTTTAGTAGGAAAACAAATTATTATTTTGTTAATAAATACTGAGTGTTTACCATGTGCTATTCAGTTCTAAACACTTGACATGTTTCGTCTCATTTATCCTCAAGACACCAGAACAAGAGCAGTAATATTATTATCAATACTTTATAGATGAGTAACTGAGGCTCAGAGTGGTTAAGTAACTTCCCTGAAATAACAGTAAATTTCAGTGCTGAGGGTTGACAATGACATTATAACTAAAAGGTTCAATAAAGCCAATTAATTGCCCATATTCAGATCTATGCTGAATGCTAATTATAATGAATTAATAAGGAAGAAATACACTTCATATGTATGACCTGGCTCAATTCTGGTAACAACTTCATGGAACAGAAATTTTCATTTTTATCATTTTACATTTGAAGAAAGTAAGGCTTGGAGGGGTTAGATAAATTTCTCAAAATCACTCAAACAGTAAGTGTTCAAAGTGAGTACTTGGACAAACTACCCACTTTCACTCCAGAGCTATTTCTCTTATCTACTATTACATATAATTTTACATCCTCTATCCAAGAAATTATGTCATACACAGGTGTGAACACACACACACTCAGATGTTATTTTGTCATTACTCATTATACCTATACAACAAACAGGAATGCAAGTATAGAGGAAAAACAAAACTCTTTGTGCACACTCTAACAGATTACTTGCCTTCTGCCTACTCCAAAGAAAGATTTCAAATTTTACGTTGCAATAAAAAGGGCTGGCACAAGTTTTAGACTATTGACCCATGCTGCTTCAAGATTTTAAGTGTGAAAAATAGAACATCAAAAATGGACTTCTACATGAAATACATTGTTCTATAATTTGCCTCTAGATAAACTCACAATCGAGTTTTATACAGTATAAATATATATCATTTAAATAATTCATAATAGCTAAGGGGATTGGAACAAATAAAAAGTAAGGTTGCTAGCCTTTTGAAATAGTTGCTAGAGTCTGACTGTTTTTCTTAAAAGCCAATATTGCTCATATTAATTTCTCCTTTTTCTTATGTAGTGTTCAAGAACTCATAATAGTGCATACTTTTTAGCCCTTTATTTATTTATATGAGAGAATTCTGGCATACATACCACCACTGGCTATAACAAATATGACAATGCAGCAAATAAAACTATGCTTCATTTATAAGTCGCAGACTAGTGCTGTGCAGTTTGTAACCGATTCCTGGAAATAATATATTTTTGCTGATTAGTTGTCTGACTAATCTTCCGAGCTTGGAAAAAAAATGGAAATGTAGAAGTGAATGACAAAATACTGATGATATTGTATGGTTTATACTGGTCTTGGCCACTCTATTGGATCAGGGATTAGAAGTCACATTACGGACTATTCAGTCCACCATACAAGCTAATTAATTCTTCTACTGCAAGTCTTCTCCCCTTGGAAGCCACAAAATAAACTGGCAAACCTTCTTGGGGGCCACAATTTTAATATTCTCTAAAATGTTTTTATTTGCTGGGTGTTTGGGTGACTCAGTGTGTTGAGTGTTCGATTGTTGATTTTGGGTCAAGTGGGATTGAGCCCTGTGTCAGGCTCCATGCTGAGCATAGAGCCTGCTTAAGATTCTCTCTCTCTCTCCCTCCCTCTCTCTCTCTCTCTCTCTCCCACTCTCTCTCCCTAAAATAAAAATATATATATATATATGTATAAATAAATAAATAAGCAGTAAAATAAAATATTTTATGTGCAAACCTATGTATGTCATGAAAAAGAGGGAAAAATACCAAAATTCTCTTAAAAGATTTAAAATTTACATATACAGAGAGCCCCTTTTGCCAATATAGGTACACTGTATTTAGAGTACACTTAAGAACGAGTATTTGAAAACCCCAGAAGATACTTTGCTAAAAAATATGTAGGGTCAAGTCTTTCTACCACTGATAGTGATTAGGATGACAATCTTTATCTCCTCTTCTGGCAAACAAGCACTGCATGATTATATAGAAGTCTCTGCCCTCATGTGGTTATGACAAAACTAGTCTCCAGCCAAGGGTGGTTTTTGAAATAACCCTTGCTCACTCACAGACAAGAGTGTAACCTCACACAATGTACTCACAACGACGTCTTATGTGTTTTAAGACTATAAATATACACTAATTGAATAAGAAAATATTTGGATATTGCCCTCATTTATCAAAAAGAGAGATGGTCAGTTAGAACCCTAGGGTTTGGACATGGTTTACAGATGTGTTTTCTTTTGCCCACCACCTTTCTTGCAAAAAGAGATCTTTTTTAACCATGATGATAGCGTTCTTGCAAACATGGTGAATGTTCCTAAAACCCACAAAACGTTTTGCAACAAGTGTGGCAAGCACCAACCCCACAAAGTGACACAGTACAAAAAGGCAAAGATTCTCTTTATACCCAGGGAAAGAGGCATTTTGACAGGAAACAGAGTGGCTACAGTGGGCAAACTAAGCCAATTTTCCAGAAACAGGCTAAAACGAAGATAAGATTGTGCTGAGGCTTGAATGTATTGAGCCGCAAGTGCAGATCTAAGAGAACGCCGGCTGTAAAGAGATGCAAACATTCTGAACTGGCAGGAGACAGAAGGGCAAGGGTCAAGTAATTCAGTTCTAAGCTTCATATTTTGTTATATTATGAAGACAACAGAACCTAGAGGTTATATTCAAAAGAAGAGGAAGAGGAAGGAGAAGAGAAGGAGAAGGAGAAGGAAAAGGAGAAGAAGAAATAGAAGGAGAGGAGAGATTTTAGTTTTAAAGAAAACTCCCTTATTATTAGCTTCTCTTAAAACAGAAAAATCTGGCAACAGTTTGCCCACATTCTTGTACAGTGACAATCCTCAATACGCAAACAGTCAATGGTACTTCATGCAGGTTATTTGTTCTTTGGTTGGCCACAGTCTCCACTATTCCCTATTGTTTTATTGCTTTTCACCTTCCTTCATGTATTTCACCTCTCTAGCCTTTGACTATCAAGACAATTAAAACAAGCACGTACTAATTTACCATTCTGACTACTAAGTCATTCATTAAGTAAAGCTTTTTAGTCAAAATGACTGAACCACTTATGAATGGAAACAGGCTAAATATGATACATGCATCTCACAGTAGTATTGATCCATTGCTTGCCAAATGTCAATGTATATACATAATTTTTAATTAATGGTAGAGTTCCAGGTCAAATAATTAAAGGATTAAGGAAGAGAGTAATTGCTTAGATAAATTGAAATTGATTACCTTTTCCAAGCACAGAAGCATAAGAACATTTTGGTTGGGGAAAGCCAATGTAAACAATTTAACTACCTTATGGACACAAGTGATTCAATTTTCAATTTATAAGATGTCCAGCTACAAGTGAGTTTACCCATTATCACTACCCATAATCTCCACAATCTCGATTCATTTTCAAAATGACAAATATGCATAGCGTTGGTAATTTTACTGAATTCTGTTTTATATTACTTGGCTTCACAGAAATTGTGGTCCAAATGCAACTATATTTTTGCTAATTAATAAAGCCTGATGTTATTTCTCCTATAACTCTCTTATTCTTGAAAAACAAGTTCAGAAATGTTAATCATCACTACTGATTACCTACTAATTGTTTTAGTAAGTCTAATGCATCTTTTGCAAAATGTGATATAGATGAAAGAAAACCCAAAACAAAAATGCAATCATCAAACATAGTTTTGCAGTCATAAATTTTTATATATTTTCAATAGACACTCAAAGATCAGGAAGTGGAGTAGTTTTCTATGTTTAACATTCTATTTGCTTTGGACTAATTGCTTTATGTGCATATTGGATGCTAAACCCTACTTTGTTTTGAATTAAAAAATAATCAGCTAAAATAATTTGAAAAGAAAAGCATGGTTTTAAATCTTATGTTTTATCAAAATGCACATACATTTTGGCCATAAATCTAATTGTTATTAGATTATGAAATGACTTTGTAATATGCTTTTACCTGGTTACTAGTTTGGGAGATAGGAAATCTGACACTTACAGTGATAAATCATGAGATATTGGGAAACAAACTTTTATTTTCAGGCCTCAGTTTCCTCCAATAGTGCCATTCTAACTCCAAAATTTTGATATAGATTACTCTAATTTTAATATGTGTTTCTGGAAAGAAAATAGCCAATTTTTGAACAATTTATTTCACTCTTTATGGGAAATGCTATAATCATTGTAATGGTTATAATCCTCCTCTGCCCTCTTTTCACCATATAATGCTTTGTCAGAAGACCATGGAAGATGAACATCTAAGTTATTTTTAGGCAGCCATCCTAGTCCCTATTCTTGTTTTCAGATTTATTCTGAATAAATCATGTTGGATTCCTAATCAAGGGCCTTATAATTTTTTTTTTTTTTTCTGAGCAAAGTGGATGACGCAGTAAGAAAAAAGAATCAAGAAATTGGAAGTAGAAAGCTTGGGTATAGAGAAACAAAATGGGACAATTTTCCAGATGATCAAATTGTATACTTAGATGCACAAGAAAAACAAACACAAAACAATTTCATCTTATAAGAGAATGTGCTTAGGTAGCTACTTACAAGGTTAATTTTTTAATAAAATTATCTTTCCTATATTTCAAGAAGAAAAACATTACAAAATATCAATTAAAGTAAAAGGCCACAAGCTGATGGCTGCCAGAGGGGAGGTGGGTGAGGGGATGAGCAAGATGGGTGAAGGGGAGTGGGAGATACAAGCTTCCAGTTATGGAGTTAATAAATTATGGGAATAAAAGGCACAGCCTAGGGAATATAGTCAATAATATCATAATAGCATTGTATGATGGCAGATGATAGCCACGCCTGTGGTGAGCATAGTATACCATATACAGAAGTTGAATCACCATGTTGTACGCCTGAAACTAACGTAATACTGTATATCAGCTACATCCAAATTAAAACTTTAATAAATAAAAAATAAAGACCCACATGCTGAGGCAATAAAAACAGAAAAAAAAATTTAGACAAACTTAAGAATATAAAACAAAAAAAATATGAACAAATGGTAATACATATCCTATCATTAGTTAGGAAAACTCAATTCAATGAGGTCTATACTAAAAAATATAATCTCAATAAAATACCAAATTTTTATCCTTACTGGAAATAATTATGCTAATTCCAAATTCTAAAAATAAAATGAATAAAATAATTTTTGATCTGTACATGCATAATCTCACAAACCAACAGAAAAGACAGAATCCAAAGATAGGCATGGCAGATAAAAATGATTTTGTGGGCAAAATACTTTTGCAATGTATTTAAATCTTACTTTAATTTTTTAATTTGTTCTTATTTTTTTAAATGCTCACTGAAGGACAGCACACACACAGAGAATTACATGGACTATAAATTGCACAATTCAATGATATTTTACTAAGTAAACATAGAACTATAATCCAGATGAAGATATAGAAAATGATTATCATTGTCCCAGAAGTCTCCATTTCATCCCCTCCCACTTATTAGCACCTCCTAAGGGAATTCACTACTTGGGTGTGCTTATGGTTGAGCTTTGTAAAAATGAAAAAAAAATAGTACCTATTATTTTGTGTCTAGCTTCTTTCACCATCATTAAGTATGTGGGATTTACCACATTGCTTATAGCTATAGTTTACTTTCTATTGTTGGCATACATTTAAGTTGTTTCAAGTTTTTTGAAAAACTGACATGAACATTCTAGGTCTGGGCCGGAGAGAGCTCAGATTTAACAAATACTGTGAAAGTTTCTTCTAAAGCAGTGTGCCAATTTATGTTCCAACCATTAGTGAATGAGCTTTTCATTTGCTCCATATTCTCACCAACTCTTGAAATTAAAATTAACTGGTTTTTTTGTTTGTTTGTTTTTAATTTTTGCCTCTGTTGTGTTAGGGGTATGGTGACATTTAATTGCATGTTTATTCTTTATTTTCCTCATGACAATTGATGTTAAAATCCTTACACAGACTATTTGGCCATTTGGGTATCATGTTTTGTAAAGAGTAAGTTCAAATTTTATTTACTAATATTTGCTTGTCTTTTTTTCTTAATGAATTCTTAGAAATTCTTTGTTTATTCTGATATTCTTTGTTTATATCTTTGTCAGATATAAATATATCAGACTGTCATTTCTTCCTCCTGATGGCATCTTTTGATGAGCAAAATATTCTGCTTAATGGAGATCCTTAATCAATATTTTTGTAGAATTAGCGCTTCTGGCAGCCAGTTTAAAAATTCTTTGACTAGGGGTGCCTGGATGACTCAGTTGGTTAAGGGTCACATTTTTTATTTTGGCACAGTTCATGATCTCATGGTCGTGAGTTTGAGCCCCACATTGGGCTCCATGTTGACAGACCAGAGCCTGCCTGGAATTCTCTCTCTCCTCCCTCTTATTCCCTACTCCCATTCACTATTTCTTTCTGATAAATAAATAAGCATAAAAAAACTCTTTGCCTACTCCAAAGTCATAAATATATGTTTTATATATTTTATTATAGAATATTGCTCTATCATTCAAATAGGTCTAAATCTATCTAGAATCGATTTTTTGTATGGTATGGTGTAGATAGATTTATATTTTCCACAACGGGCTCTGTGTTAACAGTGTAGATCCTGCTTGGAACTCTCCCTCTTTCTCTGCCCCTCCCCCTCTTGCAATCTCTTTGTCTCTCAAAATAAATAAAACTTTTTTAATAATAAAAATAAGAAACCTGTATTATTCCTAGTTTCATAGTGAAACTTTTCAAATATATCACCATTAAATAGACCCTTTACTGTAGAAATTTTGGTAGATACTCTGTTGTATTAAGTAAACTCCATTCTACTTCTGGTCTGCTAATTATTTTTAAAATTCATGAATAGTTGGTGAATTTGTTAAATATATTTTTGGCATCTATTGTTATGGTCATATATTTTTCCATATATTTAAACAAATTTTTAAAAACCATTTTTAAATGTTTATTTATTTTTGTGAGAGAGACAGAGTGCGAACAAGGGAAGGGCACAGAGAGAAGGAGACACAGAATCTGAAGCAGGATCCAGGCTCTCAGCTGTCAGCAGGCAGCCCTTCACGGGGCTCTAACTCCTGAACACTGGGATCATAGCCTGAGCCTAAGTCGAAAGCTTAACCAAGTGAGCCACCCACCTCCCCATACAGTGATTCCTTTTAATGTTAAACCTATCTTGAATTTGTTGAATAAATCAACTTTGTTATCATTTTTTAATAAGCCTGAATTCAATTGTTAATTTTTAATGATTTTTCCAAGTGTTTATTATTGTCCCATCTCTCTCCATAAATGGGACTCCAATATCTGAATATTAGATACCTTTTCCATACATTTTATAACTCTTATGGCTTTTCTGCATTTTTTATTATTTTTTTTCTTTCCAGACTTCAATATGATATTTGCTGCTGAACTACATTTTACTTTACTGCTTTTCATTTCTGCTCTGTCTAGTGTGTTATTAAAGACTATTGAACTATAATTTCATTTATTTTATTTTTCAATTTCAGAGTGTCCATTTGATTTTCGGGGTGGGGGGTAAATTTCAGGTCTGCTAAAATTCTCCATCTTTTCTATATTTTTGACCGTATATATTAACATTATTTTAAAAGCACTGTTACCCCAATATTCTGGCTTAGTTTTCTGTTTTTTTTTTTTTTCCTCTAGGTTGTCAGTTATTTTATTCTGTTCCTTGATATAACGGACTCAATAGTATTAACAGGATTTTACCGTTAGGAAAGGCCCTTGATATTAAGTTTTTCCTGAAGAGATTTTCTACAAACAGGTGATTAATACCACCTTTAATTCATGTGAGATTGAAATGATATTTGCTGATATTCTTCTTAACTGTCAAACTCAAGCAAAAGTAGAAATATTTAAAGATTTCTATTTCCAGCATTGTTTATCAAAAATTCAGTTTCCTTTTAAAGCATAAGAATCTTGTCACTCCAGAGCCTGACAGAGACTTGTTCAAGTGAAAAAACACTGTCTGCTAATTAGGTTATTTTGGGCAGCCATTTATTACTTTCAAAGCACCTAACAAAATTTGGATTAATATTTCCTTAATTGTGCTACTGAAATTAACCTTGTGGCTTTAACATTTTGCTGAGAACCCTATCTACAATGAATCCAGATTTCTGTATGTGATAAAAGATTTACATGCTTTTTGTACCAGTTTTTCATGTTTAAATTTTTTTTTTCATTTATTCATTTTTGAGAGAAGAGAGAGACAGAGCACAAGCAGGGGAGGGGCAGAGAGAGAGGGAGACAGAATCTGAACCAGGCTCCAGGCTCTGAGCTGTCAGCACAGAGCCCAACGCGGGGCTCGAACTCACAAACCACAAGACCATGACCTGAGCCGAAGTTGGACGCACAACCGACTGAGCCAACCAGGCACCCCCCAGTTTTTCATATTTTTTAAACATTCTCAAGGGAACTGATAATCTTTTAATAAACTCAATCGTTTTGTAGCATCATCCAGACACATTGGTTTTCATTTCCTCTCCAAATGTTTTTGACGCCAGCGTTTATCTGGGAACAAAGCAGTGTATTATAACAATGTTACAATTTATTTTATAACAAGAGACAAAACCTCTCGTGGGCCAAGCACTAATGGAATAACATGAGTAAAGAAGCCAACACAGTTCCTCCTGGATAGAACTTTCTAGATTTGGGGGCACCTGGGTGGCTCAGTGAGTTAAGCATCCAACTTTGGCTCAGGTCATGATCTCACGGTTCTTGAGTTTCAGCCCTGCATCAGGCTCTGTGCTGACAGCTCAGAGCCTGGAGCCTGCTTCAGATTCTGTGTCTCCCTCTCTCTCTGCCCCTCCCCCGCTTGTGTTCTGTCTCTCTCTGTCTCTCAAAAAATGAATAAATGTTAAAAAAAAAATTAAATGCAAACAAATTGGCCCAGGAAGAAATAATCATTCTTTTCAGTGCAAAATCTAGGAGTGGCAAATATTATACAAAACTTGTATGTATATATGTAAATAGTAAATATATTAGGGGTAAAGATAAATAATTTTAATAGTATATTTTCACATACACAATGATGACTCGCAAAGAGAATACTAACCCATAGCTAATACTTGTTTTTTTATTGCAACATACCTGAAGAAGAATATATCATCTGTTCAATAAAAAGCTCACAGTGGAAGTAATTTTCTTGGATACAGTGAAGGATGTTCCCCTAAAGGGAATCTATGAGATCCCCCAAGTGCATGAGCAATTTGAAAAAGAAAACAAGTAAATCTGTCATTCCCTCTAATTCCATTACTTTATATCAAGTTGAGAATCAGTCTTGACCCTCCAGATTTCATCTCTTTTATATGTTCTACTTAGAAAATATCCACGGTTGTGTGTGCTATGTTTTCTCAGTGTTAGCCAACAGACTTAATTTTAGGGCCTCCTGGTAGGTGATCACACTTCTAATATTAAAATGGGATTTCCAAAAGTGGCGAAAAAATATAACTTGCAAAATTGTGAGCCAAATAGAAAGGACTACGGTTTTAGTCTTTTAAAGATCACAGCCGTTATTTTTGCTACTACTAGGAGAGGTTTTAATTTTCAAAGAATCATGACTCTATTAGTCAAATCCAATCATATTGTCACTATTTCTAGTTTTGTTCTCTACTTAGGAGGAAATACATTTCCATAGGTGGTGTACGCTTCCATCCCATTCTCTATCCTCTATTACCATTTGACAAGATGCAAATAGAGTATGTCCGGCACTAATAAAAACAGGAAAAGGCATTTATTTGACTTTTGCATTTAGTTCTCTGCACCAACAAATGGCAACTTGCTTTGAAAATGAAATTAGATTTAGTTAATGTATTAGTCTCCTATGACCACTCTAACAAATCACCACAAATTGGGTGGTTTAGAACAACAGAAATTTATCCCTTTGCATTTTGGGAGGCGACGAGTCTAAAATCAAAGTGTGGGTAGGGCTGTGCACCCATAAATGCTCTGGGGAAGAATCCATTTCTTGCCTTTCCCAGCTTCTGGTGTCTCCAGGTTTTCCATGGCTTGTGGCCCCATCACTCTAATCTCTGAAACCACGATAATATTGTGTCTTCCTCTTCTCTGTGTCTGTCTTCTCTTGTGTTTCTTAGTCCAGTTTCCCTCTGTTAAAAGGACACGTGCAATCGCATGTAGGGCTCAATTGTATAAGGTAGGATATTATCTTCCTCTCAAGGTCCTTAACTTAATGACATATGCAAACACCTTTTTCCAAACAAGATAATGATCATAGGGTTCAGAGATTAGTATGAAAACATATCTTTTGTGGAGCCACCATCCAACTCACTACAATCTTCCCTGACACCCAAATATATTCACTGTGATCCAGCTTCCCCCAAATACTCAGCCCCTTATTTTTATTTTATTTTTATCCTCGTTTTTGCTTCCTTCCATCCCATGCCAACCAATTTGCTGAGTCTCCCAATCAACTAAGTGTCCTACTATTCAATTAAATTCTGATACTATCTACTTGGAGTTAGGGTCAGACACCAAATATTTAAGGGCTCAGTTCCACAAGACTGTTCCCACTTCAGATATCAGTGGCAACTATCAGTCCCCCAGGTCACCCATACCTCTACCGAATTTCACCAGTTTGAAGGTTTCTACAATCTACCACTCAAGTTTGATAATTTGCTAGAATGCAAATTCTATGGTGCTAGAATGACTTTTAGGACTCAAGAAAATGCTATTCTTACTAGTAAAGGTTATTATAAGGAATATAAATGAACAGCCAGATGAAGAGATGCATAGGACATGGCCTAGAAGGGTTCCAAGTGTACGGGTCTCTATCCCGATGGAATAGAGGTATACCACCTGGCCAGCACATGGATGTTGCCAACCAGGAAGTTTCTTGAATCCCATTGTTAAAGGCTTTGTTGAGATTGCATTCCACATGCATGACTGTGCTATTGCTAATTCAGTCAATCTCCAGATCCTATGCCTTCCCTGGATGTTAGGGAATGAGGCTGAAAGTTCCAAGCTTCTAATCACGCCTTGGTTCTTCTGGCAAACAACTCCCGTCCTAAAGATATGTTGGGGCCAGCCAAGAGTCACCTTCTTAGTACAAGAAACACTCCTACCATCTTTATCACACAGGAAATTCCAAGGGCCTTTGAAGCTCTGTGCCAGGAACTGGGAATAAAAACCAAATATCTTTCCTAATTTTACTATGGATTCTTTCCTCAATTTATCCTTTACCTCTTGTATGTTCCTGTAAACAACAATAAGAAACAAGATCACACATAAAACCTTTTCCTTGGCAATTTCTTCATCTAAATATCCCAATTATTGCTGACAAGTCCTGTTTCCACACAATTCTAGGACAATATTTGAACAAGTTTTCTGGCACTTTGTAATAATTATCAGCTTTCCTTTAGCTTCAATAACATGTTATTTATAAATCTCTGAGCCCTTTATATCCTTTTTTCCTTGCAGTATTCTGTTCATAACAACACAAGTATTCTCTAGAACAACAGAAACTTTACTACACTCCTCACTTTTGAGAGGTCACCAAAAGCACTTTAAAATAAATATTTATTTATATATTTTAAGAGAGAAAGAGAGCATGGGAGAGGAGGAGAGAAAGAACAAGAGAGAGAATCCCAAGCAGGCTCTGCACTGCCAGCACAGAGGTTGACACGGTGTTCCATGTCATGAACAGCGAAACCATGACCTGGGCCAAAATCAAGAGAGGATGCTTAACTGACTGAGTCACCAGACACCCTACCAGAAACACTTTGAATGTTCGTAGTGCTAACCTTCTGTTCAAGGACATCTAGGCTTTTTCTATCATATGCTTTGAATTTCTTCCATTCCTTATCTTTCTTTAATTCCAAAGCCACTTCCATATATTTAGGAAGAGCAGGCTGGAAACTTCCAGGCAGGAGCTTATACTGAGATCCACAGAAAGAACATCTCCCCAAGGAAGTTTCAGTTCTGCTCTTAAGGCTCTTCTACAAATTAGATCAGCCACATGCAGATTATCAAGGATAATCTCTTTTACATAAAGTTAACTGATTATAGATGTTAAACACATCTACAAAATAGCTTCAGAGCAACATTCAGATTAGTGTTTCTTTGAAAAACTGGGTCCTATAGCCTAGCCAATGTGACACATAAAGCTGATCATCACACTTAATTTAAGCAGTATTTTAATTAATTGCAATATTAATATAGCACTATTAATTCTAGGTGAAATGTAGCATTTTAAAAATTATGACTAAAATTTTAGGAAAAGAGTTTTAAAAAACAAAGAGTATCTTATATATTTGCCTATTTCTATGATACACAACCCTTATGTGCACGTTCAGTATATATTGCACTAAGATAAATACACTTGTTGACCCTGAGCAATAAACCGGTAGAATAATGAATAATTCAGCCTAGGTGTGATAGAAAGGTAAAGTGAACAGTAATATACCAAATGAAATGTGTGAAGAATACCCTTGTCTTACTCAGATAGCTTTTCTTGCAATTAATATATTTTTAAATAGAGAACTTAATTACATTTGCCTTAAAATGTGAAAAATCTTGCAAAGGAATTTTCTGAAATTATACAAAGATTAAAAAAAAACAAAACAACCTAATACTGGAAAGGGAATTCAGAGAAGGTTTATCGTATAAGAGAAAGTAGAACAAAATGACCAAAAAGTATAAAATAATAATTCTATGGAAGGTACTAAAGGTATAAAATGAAATTTCTTATATGAAAGTATTTATCTAGATCTTGCCGATGATCTGGTGCTGTGGTCTGACTTTTCAAAAAAAAAATGGTCTCTAGGCTGCAGATATGTAAATGCTTCTGAGATTATTACAATTCTGTATGCCTCATGTTGCTAGTATTTTAAAGGTTATTAAAGTTATTATATTTACCAGGGCTTTGCTCATATTAGAGATGAACAAGAAACAAATTTTATAATGACTTTATAATGACTAGCTTTAAATTTTGTTCATATAAATATTATTTACATACTAAAATTCAAAAAAATACTTATCGATTTGATTTCAGAAAGTAGTCTAACAAATGGACACATAAAGGCGAATCCATTACTTTTGTAATCATTTTTACATAAATCATGATGTACTATCTACTTCTGAAATTCCCACGAATACACTGTATGTCTTAAACATTTTTCCTTGACAGTTGATATATATCTCATTATTTTTGTTAACCAGTGCATAATATTCCATAAGTAGACTTAGCCATGTTGTATTTAATTGGTTTTATTCAAGATAAAAATTTGGTGATTTGCATTTTTTGCAATTACATACAATATATTCTTTCTCATGCATATTTAAAGGTGATTTTCTAGAACACTTTCAGCTTAATAGATTCTGCCAAATTGCCCTTGGAAGCATCTATATTGACTTATATTCATTAGCTTTGTCTGAGAGTGCATGATTCCCCAGATTTTGCCAAAGCAGGATATTGGGTGGAATTACCTGTCACCACTCTTAAGTAATTTTTCTGAGATTTACGCATTCTCCAGATGCAAGGGTTTTAATTTTTACAATGCAAAAGAAAGAGAATTAAGTAGGCCCTTTTAAAGTCTTCTGGAAAACACCTGGAATACTACCATCTTTCCATAAACACATCATAAAGTAGTGTATATTAAAATTCATTAGTTCATAGTTTATAATACATATTTTATAGTTAAAGTCTTTTATGAAACTGAAAAAAAATGAGACAAAAAAACTCAAAATATTGGGGCACCTAGGTGACTCAGTTGGTTAAGCGTCCGACTTTGGCTCAGGTCATGATCTCATGGTTTGTGAGTTCGAGCCCAGTGTCTGGCTCTGTGCTAACACCTTAGAGCCTGGAGCCTGCTTAGATTCTGTGTCTCCCTCTCTTTGCCCCTCCCCGTTCCCTCTCTCTCTCTCTCTCTCTCTCTCTCTCAAAAATGAATAAACAGGGGCGCCTGGGTGGCGCAGTCGGTTAAGCGTCCGACTTCAGCCAGGTCACGATTTCACGGTCCGTGAGTTCGAGCCCCGCGTCAGGCTCTGGGCTGATGGCTCGGAGCCTGGAGCCTGTTTCCGATTCTGTGTCTCCCTCTCTCTCTGCCCCTCCCCCGTTCATGCTATGTCTCTCTCTGTCCCAAAAATAAATTAAAAAACGTTGAAAAAAAAAATTAAAAAAAAAAATGAATAAACATTTAAAAAACCTCAAAATTGTATCAAGATAAAGTATTTTTTCTGTAAATATTAATTATGTCCGTATTTGGCCAATTATAGTTTATTAAATATATGTAAGGCAATGGATTTCTTTTTCATGGAATCAAGGTAAGAAATTTAACTTCATCTGCCCTGACTATATTAATATAAAACCAGTCACATGATTTCCAGCTTCTTAGGCCCATCCCTAGAATTTCTAATTTAAAAAAAATAATAATGTTTATTTAATTTTGAGAGAGAGAGAGAGACAGACAGACAGTGCAAACAGGGGAGGGACAGAGGTAGAGGAAGACACACAATCTGAAGTAGGCTCCAGGCTCTGAGCTGTCAGCACAGAGCCTGACACGGAGTTCAAACCCATGAACCGTGAGGGAAGCTTAACAGACCGAGCCACCCAGGTGCCCCCCATCACTAGAATTTCTGATTTAATAGTCTAGGGTAAATCCTGAGAATTTGTATTTCTGAAAATTTCCCAAGTAATCCTGATGGTGAAGGTGTTGATTCAGAGTCTGTACTTTGAGGACCACTGCACTAAGTAACCATGAAATGTTAATCAAATTATGGTCCATGAATGGCTCCTAGCAACATCACTTGGAGCTTGTTAGAAATGCAAATGTTAGGGGCTCCTGGGTGGCTCAGTCGGTTGAGTGTCTGACCCTTGATTTCAGCTCAGGTCCTGATCTCATGGTTCATGGGTTTGAGCCCCACGTCGGGCTCTGTGCTGACAGCTCAGAGCCTAGAGCCTGCTTCGGATTCTGTGTCTCCCTCTCTCTCTGCCCTACCCCCGTTCATGCTCTGTCTGTCTCTGTCTCAAAAATAAATAAACATTAAAAAACAATAAAAAAAAAGAAATGCAAATGTTAATGAACTAATGGGACTTCCTCAAGTTTAAAAGCTTCTGCATCGCAAAGGAATTAATGAACTATTGGGACTTCCTCAAGTTAAAAAGCTTCTGCATAACAAAGGAAACAACAAACCTAAAAGGCAGCCTACAGAAAGGGAAAAGATACTCTGCAAATGACATATGTAATAAAGGGTTAGTACTTAAAATCTATAAAGAAGTTATCCAGGAGGCTGGGTGGCTGTCTGTTGAGTGCTGACTTCAGCTCAAGTCATGATCTCAGTCTGTAAGTCCAAGCCCCTGACAGGCTCTGTGCTGATAGTTCAGAGCCCAGAGCCTGCTTCAGATCCTGTATCTCCCTCTTTCTGTCCCTCCCCCACTCACGCCATCTCTCTCTTTCTCTCAAAAATAAAATAACTATTAAAAAAAGTAAAACAAAACAAGAACTTATCAAACTCAACACCCAAAAAACAAATAATCCTGTTAAGAAATGGGCAGAAGACATGAATAGATACTTTTCCAAGAAGACATGTAGATGGCTAACAGACACACGCAAAGATGTTCAATATCGCTCCTCAATCAGGGAAACATAAATCAAAACCACAATGCATTACCACCTCACACCTGTCAGAATGATGAAAATTAACAACACAAGAAACAACAGGTGTTGGTGAGGATGTGGAGAAAGGGGACCCCTCTCGCACTGTTGACGGTAATGCAAACTGGTGCAGCCCCTCTGGAAAACAGTACGGAGGTTCCTCAAAAAGTTAAAAATAAGAGCTACCCTACAATCCAGCAATTGCACTTGTAGGTATTTACACAAAGGATGCAAAAATACAGATTCAAAGGAGTACATGCATCCCAATGTTTGTAGCAGCATTATCAACAATAGCCAAACTATGGAAAGAGCCCAGATGTTCATCTATTGATGAATGGACAAGGAAGAGTTGGTATAGTAGTGCCTGAGTAGCTCAGCCAGTTGAATACCCAACTCTTGGTTTAGGTTCAGTTCATGATCTCACGGTTTGTGCAACTGAGCCCTACATCAGGCTCTATGCTGACAGCATGAAGCCTGCTTAGGATTCTCTCTCTCCCTCTTTCCCTGACCCTCTCCTCCTCATGTGCTCTCTGTCCCTCTCAAAATATATAAATAAGCAATTTTTTAAAAAAGGAGTGATATATATATATATATATATATACATACATACATATACCGGTTTAATGCTTTTTAAATTCTATATTTACACCATCAAATATGGCAGTCACTAACTACATATGTCTCTTTACATTTAAATTTAAATTAATTGAAATCAAATTAAATTAAAAACTCAGTGTTTTAGACACAGGAGCCACATCAAATCCTCGATACCAACGTGTGATGAGTCGTGACCATATTTGCATCATCACAGAAAGTTCTACTGGACAGTACTATTTCATAGGAATACCAAGGCTATGTATTTTCTTTCTTTTTAAATTTTTTTTAACGTTTATTTATTTTTGAGAGAGAAAGAGACAGAGCATGAACGGGGGAGGGGCAGAGAGAGAGGGAGACACAGAATCCGAAGCAGGCTCCAGGCTCTGAGCTGTCAGCACAGAGCCCGTCGCGGGCCAAACTCACGGACTATGAGATCATGACCTGAGCCGAAGTCGGACGCCCAACAGACTGAGCCACCCAGGTGCCCCTACAATTGTGTTTTCTTTTAGGACACATAGAAATATATAGCACATTCATAGTTTTGTACTTGGAGGGCTATTAAAATATGACTTGTAATTTACCCAACAGCTTTTCTCCAAAGGGCTCAGTCCTTAGAGAGATAATTTCAAACTAATTCCAACTTTCTAGCTTTTATCTATCCCTTTCTACTCTCAGTAGTGTTGTAATCAATAGAAACATGTCTAACTTATTTGAACTTTCTAGGCTTCTTTTCACTCTGTACTGTAATAATGAACTTTGCTTCTCTGTGCTAAAGTCACTAGAGATGCAAGGGCAAGTCAAATGTTTCTTATGTTAAAAATAACTTTCACTTTGACAAAAAGAACCAAAATCCTAGGACTAAGATATGTTGCTTATAAAATTATACAGAGGATGTTGCATAAAGAGAATTAATTCCCTTGTGTTTAGGTGCAGCCCAATCATTGCAACTATTTATAGTATTCTAAGAAGCATCAAGACTCCTGAGTGCCAAAGTTCCTCCCTGGAGGCAAATTCATTATTCATGGATGACCAAGATTTATAGAAGATTGGAATGCCACCATGATCCATTATTCATAGAATTAGAATACAAAAGTTCCTAAAAATCCAAAGTGCTTTGGTAAGATTGTGGCCAAAAACGTTAGTGGTAAAACATGCACTGAATTGATGGGAAGGGGTGTTATGTTTAGCCTATATTAATCCTGTACAGTCTAACTATTCATACAATTTGCTGAAGAAATACAATTATGTTTGATTATGGGAGGTTACATCAGACCCTTCTGGGAATATTTGCCTGCCAACTTTTTCAGTGGAATGTTGCTTTATTCGGGTCTCAAATAAAGATATAATTTTTAGAAGTCAGAGACAGTAGTACTCATATAATCCATAAAGGTTAGTATATTATGGTTGAGAATATCAAACAACATTAGATTTGACGTATTTGAGAAGGGACTACGTAAGGGGCATTAAACCCAGGAAAATGTCCCTGCTGCAAGGACACATAATTCAGACTTGTGTTTACCTGTATGTGCACATAATTCTGAATTGTTCAGGGATAGATAGCCTATTAAATGGAATACTACTGATAAGCATTATTTTTCTGATTCAATTAATATCAAGTTTGCAAATAGTTTCATTGAATAATGTAAGTTTATGTATCAGGGACAATATTGGATGTAGTCCCACTCAAATGTAAGGTCAACAATGGAACAGTTATTGATAATTTGTTGGAGACATGAATGATACTTACTAAAATGAAGTTGAGCCGAATAGAAAATATGAATAAGTAAGCAGTATGTAGAAACATAAAGTTATTATCTTAAGAATTCATTTTTTCCTGAAACAAACATATTCAGTATGGTTTAAATTCATTAACTTTTATAATATTGTGTACATAAGGAAGCACTGAGTTGTTATGAAAACAAGCTAACAATAGTGATAGTAAAGGCATATAGTGCTAATTATAAATAAGCAATATCTTCTAAGATACTCAAAACGTGTACTGATACCATATTAATCTCCATGTACCTTCTTAGTTTTAAATTCTAAGAGATAAAATATGTGTCAAGAATAATTCATAACTCATCTAAGACACAGGAGATTTCTTGCTGACATCAAGTGGTAAATATCACACTTAATTATTGTGAAAAAATGTGTTAAAATGTGTAATACTTAGTATAGGTTAAAACACTACTTATATTACCAAGCTGAATTCAAATAGAAAGCATTCACTAAATGTCAGCTACCTTTATTTCATTAATAGTCAAGTTCCTTTCCTCTCACACTGCCTAGATGACTCTAAATTCCACTCTACTTTTAGAAAGGATTCATGTTTTTGTTCTTATAATCCAATGGCTTTCAATGTCTTTATAATGTATATCTGTCTATACATATCTATTCCAAAATGATAATAAGCATTAATGTCTGCAATAAACACTCTAAGCACAAAATGCCACTCTATCCATATGTGAATGTTCTGTTTGCCACCATTCTTGTGATTTCCACTTTCAACTGCTTTGAGTGGGTTTAAGTTACAGAAACAAAATTGTTTTGCTCAATAAATAGAACAATTAAATGCCGCCAAATTTCATTGGTTGCCTCCTGAGGTAGTAAATTCCTCTTCCTTGAAAGCTTTGGACTGGAGTCTGGACGTTAAACTACTAAATGAGAAACATAATTTTGGATTTGTGATAGTTTTCAGTGAGGTAATTCTTAAAAATTAGTCAGATAAGATTGAATTAGTTTAAAATGCATTTTCAGGTCTTGCCTCCTGCAATTTTAATTCAGAATGTTTGAAAAGGAACTTGTTTTTATTTTTTTATTTTTTTTACTAAGTAACTCAAATTATGCTGATGTTGGTGATCAATAGACCATACCTTGGGATCCTCTACCTCAACAATTATTTAGTTCAAATCTCAATTTGCAAATGAGGAAGTGGAGCACAGTAATTAAGTGAATTTGATGTAAGTTATATAATTAATTTGTTGTTCATCTGGGCGTTGAAGTAACATCTCCTGATCCCTAGTCCATCGTTCCTATTTTTAAATAAGTCTCCAAATAACTTGTGGGAAGCATCTCTCTAAAATTTTACTGTTTTGCAGATTTTTTAAATGGGGAAAATTCAAACAGATTCTCAAATAAGATTTTTTTTCTTATTTTTTAAAAAACGCGTAAAAACAGAAACTAAGTTAAGCTCTCTCTCTTTATATTTTTTGTCTCCATTGGAAACTAAACTCAATTTATAAATAGACTTTATATTTACTTAACGGAAACTTATATTGTCACTATATGAATCAATCCCTATTCTGAGAACTTTAATAGTAATATTTGTAAATATTAATAAACAAAATTAATAAACCAACTGCTATTCTATTATCAATGTTAATTTAATGTTGCAAATGGCACCACATTGCTGGAACTAATTTAAGGGCCACAACATGGACATAGTGGTAACTATTCTGGTGTTCTATAACCAATAATAATATCTGATTGTTGGCCACTGGACTCAAGAAGTAGGTTGGCCCTGTGAGGAACATGGCAGGGTAGGAGGGTCCTAGACTCACCTTGTTCCATTGATATACCTAGATAACAACCACATCAGTGTAAATAACCCAGAAAATGACCCAAAGACTGGCAGAACAGACTCTCCACAGTAAATGTGAGAAGAAGTGACATCAAAGAGGATAGGAAGGGCAGAGATGCAGTCAGTAGCTAAAGGACCCATGAAACTGTCTGCAATACAAAGGGACTCTGCAGGCATGGATAGGGGAAAGAAACAGACTATCACACCAGGGACCCCACACAGGGAAGATGAATCCCCATACCATTTAGCTTTGAAAATATGAGAGGTTGAATTTCTTGAATTCTTATAATCAGTGGGACTTAACACCCGGAACTTTAAACATCAGCAGGATTAGCTCTAGGAAAGCCAGGAGGAGAGGAAACTTAGTCCCCACCCTTAGGAAGCACAAAAAACAATCCTGTGGAGATACAACATAGAGACAGTGGTTGAAAAACACCTGGAGTATACAGGAGGTATTTTTGTTTACTAATCTCAGAGCTTGTGCTGAGGAGGCAGGGAACCTTGGGTGACTTCTTCAGGAACAAAGGAACTGATAGGCATCATTTCTCTCCCCGACCCTCCATCATAGACACATGGACACCTGCAGGAACCAATGTGGCCCCAAAATTCACTACCTAACTTGCTAACAGTGCATTCCACACCCATGTTCCCTTGCAGACATGCCTTCTCCAATCAGGCCTGGGTTTCAGGTCTTCTCTCACAACTGACCCACAGAAACCTTGATAACACTCCCCACCCTGCCTCTGCATTCTACCTCCTACAATACTCTTGGTCAGAGCCCAACCAAAGAGGTGTCATAAGGCTGGCAGTGTGTAAGCAACCAGCCCCAACAGGAGCCTGCACAACTCCAAAGTGACTCCTGCCTTTGGGAGAAAGAATGATAACCACACACACCAGTCTGACTTGGACCTAACAGAGGGCTGGGGGCAGACATCTGGTCTGAGCTTCTCAGGGAATAAAACAAAGAAAATACCTTGCAATTCAGTGCTACTTCTTTTTTGACAAATGTCCGGTGTGACTCAACTCAAGTACAAGGCAGCCCCAGACTGGCTCTCTAACAACACAGGGATCAAACCCTGCCCAAAATAGACAAA
>NC_064811.1:78707249-78718830 GCF_023721935.1 Panthera uncia
TCTAATGTAACCACAAATCAAAAATCAGTAATAGATATGCAAAAATAGAGAGGAATCCAAGTATATCACTAAAGAAAGCAAGCAAACAGTGAGAAAAGGGAGCAAGAGAAGAAAGGAAGAGAAAAGAACCGCAAAACAATCATAAAACAAATAACAAAATGGAAATAAGTACATACTTATCAATAATTACATCAAATGTAAATAGACTAAATGTTCCAATAAAAAGACATAGGAGATATAATGGATAAAAAAAAGCAAGATCCGTCTATATGCTGCCTACAGTAGACTCATTTTACACCTAAAGACACATGTAGATTGAAAGTGAAGGGATGGAGAAGCATTTATCATGCAAATAGAAGCAAAAATAAAGCCGGGGTACCAATACTTATATCAAACAAAATAGACTAAAACAGACTGTAACAAGAGAAGGTCACTATATAATTGTGAAGGGAAAAATACAAAAAGAGGATGTAAGAATTGTAAATATTTATGCACTCAACATGGAAACACTCCAACGTATAAAGCAGCTAACATAATACATGAAAGAAGTAATGGATATGGGCATCTCAGTCTGTTTAAGGGTCTGACTCTTGATTTGGCTTAGGTCACGATCTCACAGTTTGTGAGTTCAAGCTCCACATCAGGCTCTATTCTAACAGTGCAGAGCCTGCCTAGGATTCTTTTTCTCTCCCTCTGCACCTCTCCTGCTTGTTCGTGCATTCTCTCTCTCTCAAAATAAATAAATAAACATTAAAAAAAGAAATAATGGATAATAATACAATAATAGTAGAAGACTTTAACACACCACTTATACATCAATGGGTAGATCATCCAAACAGAAAATCAATAAAGAATCAGTGGTTCTGAATGATACATTGGACCAAATGAATCCCACAGATGTATTGAGGACATTCCATCCTAAAACAGCAGAATACACCTTATTTTCAAGTGAACCTGGGACATTTTCCAGCATATATAGCATGTTAGGCTACAAAACAAGTCTCAACAAATTGAAAAAGATGAAGTCATAGCTTGCATCTTTTCTGATGACAATGCTATGAAACTAGAAATCAACCACTAGAAAAAACCTGGAACTATAAGAAATACATAGATGTTAAATAACATGCTACCAAACAATAAATGGGTTAGCCAAAAAAACAAGGAAATATATATATATATATATATATATAGAGAGAGAGAGAGAGAGAGAGAAAGAGAGAGAGAGAGAGAGAGAGGCAAATGCAAATGAAAACACAATGGTCCAAAGTCTTTAGGATGCAGGAAATGTTATTCTAAGAGGGAAATTTATAACAATAAAGGTCTACCTGAAGAAGCAAGAAAAATGTCAAAGAAACAACCAAAACTTACACCTAAAAGAACTAAAGAAGAACAAACAAAAGCCAAAAGCAGTAAAATAAAGGAAATACTAAAGATTAAAGCATAAATAAATGAAATAGAAAGAAAAATAAACAAACAACTCCCCACCAAAAGAACAATAGAACAGATCAAAGAAACCAAGAGCTGGTTCCTTGAAAAGATTAAAAAAAAAAAAAGAAAAATGTTTAGCCAGACTCCTCAAGGGGTGGGGTGGGGGGGGGGGTAGAGGATACAAATAAACAAAATCAGAAATTAGGAGAAATAATAACCAACACCACAGAAATACAAAAGACTGTAGGAAAATGTAGTAACAAAGTATACACCGATAAATTGGACAAACTAGAAGAAATGGATAAATTCCTAGAAATATATACCTCCCAAAACTGAACCAGAAAGAAACAGAAGTATGAAGAGACCAATTACCAGCAATGAAATTGAATCAGTAATCAAAATAGTCCCAACAAAAAAAGTCCAGGACTAGATGGTATCACAAGCAAATCCTACCAAACATTTTAGGAAGAGTTAGTATCTATTCTTCCAAAATATTTCAAAAAATAGAAAAGAAAGAAAAGCTTCAAAATTCGTTCTATGAGGCCAGCATTACCCTGATAGCAAAACCAGATAAAAACACTACAAAAAATAAAAGAGAACTACAGGTCAATATCTCTGATGAACATCAATGCAAAAATCATCAACAAAATATTAGCAAACCAAATCCAACAATACATTTAAAAAGATCGTTCACCATGATCAAGTGGGATTTATTCCTGGGATGCAAAAATATTCAATATTTGCAAATCAATCAACATGATACATCACATTAAGAAGAGGAAGGATAAAAAAATGATCATTTTAATAGATGCAGGAAAAACACTGACAAGTACAACATCCATTCATGATAAAATACCTCAAAAAAGTAGGTTTAGAGGAAACACACCTCAATATAATAAAGGTCATGTATGAAAACCCATAGCTGACACCATACTCAATGGTAAAAAACTGAGAGCTTTTCCCCTAAGGTCAGGAATAAAACAAGGATGTCTACTTTCATCCTATGAAAGTTTGAAAAATTTCATCCTATGAATTTTATTCAACATAGTACTGGAAGTCCTAGTCAGAGTAATCAGACAACAAAAAGAAATAAAAGGCATCTAATTTGTTAACGAAGCAGTAAAACTGTCACTATTTGCAGGTGACATGATACTACATACAGAAACCACTAAAGATTCCACCAAGAAACTCCTAGAACTGACAAAGAATTCAGTATTCTTATGATACAAAATTAATATACAGATATTTGTTGTATTTCTATACATTAATATTGATGTATAGAAAGATAAATTAAGAAAAAATTTCCATTTATAATTTCACCAAAAATAATAAACCACCTAGGAAAAAACTTACCCAAGGAGGTAAAAGACCTGTATTCTGAAAACTGTAAAACACTGATGAAAGAAATTGAAGATGATACAAACAAATGGAAAGATATACCATGCTCATGGATCACAAGAACCAATATTGTTAAAATGTCCATACTACCTAAAGCAATCTACCAGATTTAATGAGATCCCTATCAAAATGCCAACAGTATTTTTCACAGAATTAGAACAAATAATCCCAAAATTTCTAAGGAACCACAAAAGATCCCAAACAGCTGGAGAAATCTTGAAAAAAAGAAAAAAAGAAAGAAAAAAAAGGGAACAAAACTGGAGGTATCACAATCCCAGATTTCAAGATATACTACAAAGTTGTAGTATTCAAAAGAGTATGGTGCTGGGGCGCCTGGGTGGCGCAGTCGGTTAAGCGTCCGACTTCAGCCAGGTCACGATCTCGCGGTCCGTGAGTTCGAGCCCTGCGTCAGGCTCTGGGCTGATGGCTCGGAGCCTGGAGCCTGTTTCCGATTCTGTGTCTCCCTCTCTCTCTGCCCCTCCCCCGTTCATGCTCTGTCTCTCTCTGTCCCAAAAATAAATTAAAAAAAAAACAAAAAAACAAAAAAAAAACGGTGGAAAAAAAAAAAAAAGAGAATGTCCTTGCATAATAAAAAAAACATAAATTAATGGTACAGAATAGAAAGCCCAGATATAAATTCATGATTATATGCTCAGTCATCCTTTGACAAAGAATTTATAATGGGAAAAGTACAGTCTCTTCAACAAATGGTGTTGGAAAAACTGGAAAACTACATACAAAAGAATGATACTGGATCACCTTCTTTTACCATACAAAGAGAAAAAAGCTCCAAATGGATTAAGAGCCTAAATGTGAGATCTAAAACTATAAAAATTCCAGAAAAGAACACAGGCAGTAACTTTTCTGACACAAATTGTAGCAACATTTTTCCAGATATGTCTACTGAGGCAAGAGAAACAAAATGAAGATTAACTATTGGTACCACATAAAAATAAAGGTTCTGCACATTGGGGCGCCTGGGTGGCTCAGTCGGTTAAGCGTCCGACTTCAGCTCAGGTCATGATCTCACAGTGCATGAGTTCAAGCCCCACATTGGGCTCTGTGCTGACAGCTTAGAGCCTGGAGCCTGCTTCAGATTCTGTGTCTCCCTCTCTCTGCTCCTCTCCTGCTCTGCTCTGTCTCTCTCTCTCCTTCAAAAATAAATAAAAACATTAAAAATTTAAAAAAAATAAAAAGGTTCTGCACACTGAAAGAAACAATTGACAAAACTAAAAGGCAGCCTATGGAATGGGAAAAGATGTTTGCAAATGGCATATCTGATAAAGGGTTAGTATTCAAAATATATAAAAAAATACATAATGCAACATCCAAAGAAACAAATAATCTGATTAAAAATGGGCAGAAGACATAAACAGGCATTTCACCAAAGAAGACATACAGATGGCCAACAGACACATTAAAAGATATTCAACATCACTCATCATCAGGGAAATGCAAATCAAAACCACAATGAGAGATCACCTCATGCCTGTCAGAATGGCTAAAATCAACAACACAAGAAACAACAGGTGTTGGTGAGGATGTGGAGAAAAAGCAAGCATTGTGCTCTGTTGGTAGGAATGCAATCTGGTGGAGCTACTGTGGAAAGCAGTTGGAGGTTCCTCAAAAATTTTTAAATAGAATTACCACATGATCCACTAATTGTACCACTGTGTATTTACCCAAGAAATATCAAAACATTGATTCAAAAAGATATATGCATCCCTATGTTTATTGAAGCATTATTTATAATGGCCAAATTATGGAAGCAACCCAAGTGTTCACTGAGATTAATGGATGAAGATATGATATGCATATATATGTGTGTATAAATATATATACATATATACATCATATATGTACATATGTATATATACACATACAATGGAATATTATTCACAAAAAACACAATAAAAATCTTACCATTTACAACCACATGGATGGAACTAGAGGGTATAATCCTATGAAATAAGTCAGTCAGAGAAAGACGAATATATATGCTTTCACCCATATGTAGATCTTAAGAAACAGAACAAAGAAAGAAAAAAATAAACAAACCAAAGAACAGAATGTTAACTACAAAGAACAAATTAATGATTACCAGAGGGAATGTGGGAGAGTGGTTGAAATAGGTGACAGAGATTAAGAGGGCAATTATGATGAGCACTGAGTAATGTACAGAATTGTCAAACACTATATTGTGCACCTGAAACTAATATAACAATACATGTTAACTATACTGGAATTAAAATGAAAAAAAAAACATAAAAATACTAACCTTGCTGTATTTGATATCCATATTTATTCCCAATTAAAAAAAAAAAAACACTTTTCCTTCTATGTCCTTTTAGGAACTTTTTTGCCATCTTTAAATTTGATAAGAAGACTTGTGCCTATAACAAACATTTAATTAATATCTCCAATATAGCTGAAAATAAATATTTTTCAAACTAAATTCATTATGTCCCCCCAAACCGTGTCCTCCACTGAAGTTAGCACTACTACCTTGCTAGAAAAATCATAAATTCAAAAGTCATCCTAGATGCCTTTCCTCCATTTTCCCTATGTATCAAATCCTTCACCAACCCCTCCTTGAACAGGTCATGAAGCAGTCTGCCTTCTTTAATCTCCACTGCCAGAATTGCCATCAAAGTTACTGTTGTCTGGACTGGTATAGTTTTCTAACTGAGTACATTCATGGCACCTTCCAACCAATTATCTAAACTATTACCAGAACAATCATATGAAATGTAAATTTAATCACATAATCCTCTACTTAAAGTATTTTCTTTTACAATGAAATTAAGTCCAACAATTCTACTCTCAACTGTTTCCTGTCTCATCCTGTCCTATTTTCTTTCCTGCTCCCTGTGACCAGGTCTCCCTGATAATGAGTGATGTTTAGCATCATTCAACTGCTTATGTCTATAAAACTCACCATATTCCATCCCCTCCCTGCAATCATCTTTCTTTCTCCACCCTCTCCCATCTATGCCATGTTAATTTCAATTTTTCTTGCAAATTCTAGATTCATCTTTATTTGATTTGAAATGTGCTTCCTGACTTCCCAAATAAGGTTAGTGATCAATACCTTCTGGCACTATGTGCATCTCTTCTTTGTAGCAATGTCCACAGTGACAATTTTAAATTTACATAATGTGGCTCTCTGATTAATTTCTCATTTTCCAATTAGATGGTGAAGTCCATGAACTCTCCTTTATTTCTCCACTCCTATATCCCAAGGACTTTCAGTAGTAGATTTAATAACATTGCTATATATACATTGCTGAACGGACAGCATTAAATTCTGAATGCTGCAGAACAACACAAGGATTACCTACAGAAATCCTAGTCAACATTTCCTTACTTTACAGCATTACCTATAATTAGGAAATGTCCTATGTCTTTGGACTCCTAATGAATTCCCTATGTGAGAAATTCATTCAGGGCTTTTCATACACTTCCATATATAGATGTTATTTGTCTATATACTTAAAGGATCTTATTAGATAAAACTTTCTAGAAAGCAAAGACTGTTTATTATAGATCTTCATTCCTCCACATCTCAACCCAGTATTTCATACACAATATTTTGAACATAACACACACACACACACGCACGCACACACACATGCATGCAAGCTCACTATGTAAATAAAAAAAGAAACCACTGGATTGTTTTCTATATATTAAGTCTCTTTTATCAATTTCAAATTTCTCTGGAGAATTTTTGACATCACAGTTGAATAAAGAGTGTGGCCTTCCCTCTTCCACCTCCTTCCCTTCACCCCTACCTGATGCACATAAAAATACAGGTCCAGTCTATTTGTGCATTCTTCAAGATAAGTCATTGTGCTTCAGGGACATGAGAGATCAGTGGACATTGTTTATCCATTCTCAAGTAAGTTCATTTGTCTAAGTTTTTCATAAAGGCAACAGCTTTAATAGGTATTTTATTAGCATTTTGGATATAAAATTAAATAACTTCAACAATGTAACTCCTGACAATAATTGTATGTTACATAGAGTGAGAAGTAACAACAATGAGAAATGAAAGAACAAATCTAAGAAATATAGGTTTAAAAAGAGAAATTTATATACTAGTAGTTTAGAAGTTAACATTAAAATGGCTTTCAAAATTGTGCTATTGAGGATTTCTATAAGTTATTCATTTTTTATCAGTTCCAATTTGAGTTGGATTCTCACATCAAAGCAAAACTCAAATCATTTTTATATTCTGCTCCTCTCGAAAAAGTCTTACAAAAAAATGAACAATGCTACAAGATTTTTATTCTTACATACACACTTGTGTATTTTCTTGCTGAATGTTTATAAGTCAAGATAGATTTCTCCAGATGACCTGTAACGACATTCTTTTAGCTGGTCTCCTCCTGCTATTTTGCTTTTTCCTTCTCAGGACTGAAGACAACATAATTTCTTATCTCTGTGAAAGAATGCTGAGACCAAACAAAAACATCCCAACTGGTTGCTCCAGGAAACTAATTGTTCCTAGAAGACTGTGAACCAACCAACAGCTCATTTATCTAATAGCTTATTCATTAATACTAGTTTCAGGACACGCCCTCACCATGAAGACCAACCTAAAAATGTTAGGTTATATACTCTGCCCAATACTAACCAGATGCATACCTTGCAAGATCTACCTTAAAATTATCCAGCCTAAGCACTAAAGTCTTTTTAATATCTCCCCCCAATACTACTAAGACTTCACAGTGGGGTTTTACCTTTCTGCCCAAATCTAATAAAATTAATTTTGTTTATTTTTTGTGAGCTTTTGAGAGGTAGTCAACATTTGTATTACTTTCCTATATTTCTTCTTTAAATATGTCCTTAGTTTCAAGGACTGTCCTGGCTTCTTGCTTGTTAACTGAATGACCTTGACTAGGTTACATCTTTAAATTTATGTCTCCATGAGCAACATGGCACCCTCATAGAGTTCTGTTGAGAGTAAATAAGGAAGTATATGAGGAACATTAACTAACACATTTCCAAGTATATTGACACATTTAATACTTACAATAATTGTGTAAGTCATTATCTATATTTTGTAGATAAATAAATGGAGGCAGAGAGAGGTCAAATAACTTGCCATCAGTCACAGATGTTATAATCAGTGATGCTGCTTTGCCTTATTGGTTTGGTTCAATTCTATCTTCATTGTTGGAAGAGGTGGCTCCATGTGCTCCTTTTCCATTTGAGTTATCATAGATACTAACACAATCATCTTTATTGTATAACAGGTGTCAAATACTCTTTGTGAATAGTGCTAGCCTCCAGTGATTAGAGATAAGTTGAGGCTATATCACCTCACTCCTTTTTCCCAGTCCTGATCCTACCTCATTTTAGGGAGGGAAAAGGCCCAGCAGATATGTCTGGAGAATTATTGGAGTATGACGCTTCCATCCATCCTGAAATTTGTTATTTTCTTCCACAAAGATATAGGCTTAGGGAGGAAAAATGACTCTCTACTTGTAAGTTAAGAAAAAAGAGAGCCAGAGAGAGAAAATACGGAGAAGAAAACTAACTACTTGAAATTTGGAATACATTAGTAGTAATAATAGTAGAAGAAACAGTAAAGTTAGCAAGACTATTAATTGCAACAGCAATAGTAGTAACAATTCCAGCCTTAGGTAGTACTGCCCCTCATTCAAGTAACAAATGTCTATTGACCATTTGCTATGTGCATCGTGTTGTGCTTCATTCTGGGGCCCCCTGCTAAGAACACTGTTTCCTCATTGGCCCTTTTGTTCTTCATGCTTCTCCTTTCTATGATTTAACTATCACCTTTCTGATAGAGGCCCAAATCATTATATCAAATCCTCATTTCTCCTTTGTGCAGCAAAACCAAATGCTTACTGACAAAAGTATTTATTTCCAATAATAAGTCAGAAACTCAAAATTCACAGAAGTGAAAATACATCTTGTCTTCCCCCCAAATCCAGTCCTCCTTTGTTGTCGGTCTAAATGAATGGCATCACTTCCCATTTAGTTGCTCAGTATAAGTCTAAATATGAATCTCTGAGTGGTCCAGGACCTCAAGTCGTGATGCATATTGCCTGATGTCACCTCTTCCACACCTGGTCTGCTAAAACCTTACTGTCTGACATGTCACCATGTGCACCACACATGCTTTTTCCATGTGTCTTTTAACTCGACTCTCACAGAAAAACAGGGAAGGTCAGGATCCACTTTTACTTCTCTGTTTTGTAAATGTATATATCTCAAAGTTGAGTGAGATGTCAATCCTTATGATCAAGAAAGAGTCAATCAGTAAGCAAAAGGGTGTTTATAAACATTTTTAAATTGAATGAAAGGGATCAAAGTGTCCAGTGCTATTAGAGAGGGTCAGAAGAACAGAACTTAATTTCTTCATTTTCATAAGCTAAAACTGTTGCTAAGGCAAGGCTGCTCATTTAATTTCTCAATTGTTTTATTTGAAAAATATTTGTATTTTATAGGTTTTATGATAGTTAAGTAATTAAGCATGACAAGGCATGTCGTACTTTAAGACAGGGTGTTTATTGAATGGTTACCATATTCTATGTGTTTTTACATGTACCGCCTCAGTCCACAATTAGAAAGGTGCGATGGTGTGTTGTTATTTTATTAAATGACTCTTTCTAGAGCTCAATTTTAAAAAGTTTTTTAAAAAGGTGAGGGTCTAGACATTTGAACTTGAAGGTTTTTTTATCGCAAATCCCAAAGTCTTTCTAGTTTTCTCTTATCCTTGTCTTTTTAGCACTGTTCCTCCTTCTGATGTGCATGGTCTGTGTAATTCTTTTATCTCCAGCCAATGCAAGCAGAAAATTAGTCCAGCAAACATATTCTCTATTTCAGAAGCACAACATTGTTGCTTTGCTTCAAATGAGATGACTATATAACCAGAATAATATATCATCCCTTGAGGACCTATTGTTTTGTGTTAAAAAAGAAAAAAAAAAACTCATGAACTTGTACTGAGTTAAGTAGTACGTTGCTGAGTGTCCCTCCAAAGACTTGTCACATGGCTCATATGAGCTACACATTTTCACTCAGTCATGGGACACTTTTTGTGTACGTGTTTTAATAAAACTTATGCCTTTTGAAAAAAGGGCAAAAGTGGATCATGTTTTTCTATGCCATTGAGGAATCTAGGGCTTCATTTGTTAAACAAAAATTATTTGTGACACTTGTTAAACAACAGTAAAATAGATATTTGTCAGAAACATTGCTATGGTTGTCAGAACCACTGCAATGGGGTTTTGTAGTCAGGGAGAGAGATTACAGTCAATTCAGAATACAAGGAAAGGGGAATTTATAGCCAAGGATCAGGGTGGGAAACAGTGGATGAAAACTTACTTAGATGAAACATCAAGGGTGATGAAGAAGTCTGGCTATACAGACCTAACAGAATTCTTGCTGTAGGCAGGCTGAGGTGCCTGGGTATCACCTGCGTGGGGAGTGGGGGTGGGCAGGTGAGGAACCCCATTAGACAGCAAGGGTGGTTGGATACTGAAGATGGGGAATTTGGGCTGAACCAACTTAAGAGGCTGCTTGTTAAAACTGAATGTGGAGACAAACAAGGAAGATTAAATTCAGGGCCTATGTGAGAAGAGAGTTCAGAGAAACCTGAGTAGTTTGGTCAAGAAGAGAATCTTTGTCACAGTTTATTTTATTTATTTTTTTAACTTTTTTTTTTAAAAAAAAGTTTAGTGTATTTATTTATTTTGAGAAAGACAGAGACAGCACAAGTGGAGGAGGGGAAAAGAGAGAGGGAGAGAGAGAATCCCAAGCAGGTTCCACGCTGCCGGCACAGAGCCTGATGCAGGGCTCAAATCCACCAAGCCACAAGATCATGACCTGAGTCAAAACCAAGAGTTGGTTGCCTAACTGATTGAGCCACCCAGTCACTCCTCAAAGTTGAATAATTCCCATACATAAACAGAAAAAACAGAACAAACATATTTAAGAATTACAGTGATTTATCACAGTCATTCTTATTATGAAACATATACTGAGGTGTATAAGCATCTTTCTTCAAAATTTCTAAAGGTGGTGGTCAAAGGCTGTACACATTTACTTTGAGCCTGAACAAAGAAAAGTAATCTGTCTGAACACCTTAAAATGTGACTAAATTTGGAAGATCACCATTTTGAAGATAGTAATTTTCACTATTTTTGTAAGTGCAGAAAACTAAAGAAAGAGATGACATGTTCAAAGAAAATAGTATTTCAGAGGAATTTGATAGCACAGGATTAGTGTTATTAAAAAAATCTAAGAAAGAACTTACTTATCCGAATATGTATGAATTATTGAAATAATTTGGAATGGTATACATGGAACTATATACAAGACAAAAATCAAATACAGCGTTCTTAGTTTAGACATCTCCCACCATTAGAATGTGAAATCTCTTGAATAAATCTTTTCCTGTCCTCTGGCCAGTCTGCTAAATGAGGCATACAAGGCAATTACTAAGTTTGCCCTTCCTATGTGAAGAGAGAAATACCAGCTCTGGGCTTTTGTTATTTTATAGTCACTCCCATTAGCATTACTAGCTGCATCGAACAAATAGACTGATGAATGGGGTATTGTTTCTGTGAGTGACTAAATAGCATTTAGTGTTCTGTTCTGAAGTTTAAGAAATTAGGAAATGGTAGGGCAGTGTTTGACATGTATTTATTTGTGAACACAAGGCTATAACAAGGGCAGAATTAATTAAGAAGACCTAGAAGTTCTTGTGATGATGATTTTA